>NC_041393.1:698469083-698473712 GCF_002162155.2 Triticum dicoccoides
AACACGGGGGGAGGGGCCGGGCCAGGGGGCGCCACAGGGGGAGGGGGTGACAAGCAGCGTCGGGGTCGGGGCTGAGGTCGAGTCTGGCGTCGGCGGCGGCATGGGTGGTGCGGCGTCGGCGGTGGCATGGGAGAAAATGGGATCAATCGACGAGCGAGAGTGCAGAGAGGAAGAGGTAGGAGTTCTCGGTGCTGTAGGAAACTTAGCTATAGCGCGACATGGCAAAACACGCTATAGCTAAGTTAGCTATAGCGCGGTGCAGCAAAACGCGCTATAGCTAACTTAGCTATAGCGCTGCCCAGCACAAACCGTGCTACTGCTAACTTTTTCTTTTTCTTTTTCTTTTTATTTCATTTTCCACAACTTATTAGTTCCTTTTTATTTTTCTTTCATTTCATTTTGCAAAACTTTTCCTTTCTTTTTCTTTTTCTTTCATTTACACTTTTCTTTTTCTTATCTTTCATTTGCATTTGTACAAGTTTGTATAGCAGGGATATATATATAACTCTAGCTTGCTAGGGTTTAATGTGGTCTGTCATTGGAGCAATACCACTGTTACCCTCTGGATAATCATTAGTATAATATATATTACATCATTTGACCACTAACAGCAGTATACAAAATAGACACACACAAAATTTGTGGATTAGTTTGTCAGCTTGGGCGACGACGACGCTTTTAGACTGATCTTCTTCCCTCTTTTGTTCGTTGTCGAATAATTGAGCCAATGGTCATGACTTTTCCTTCTCCAGGGATTACGATCTTTCGTAGGTAATGTAGTCTTCATTCTTCTTTTGACGTATGTTTCATCATCATCAGCATCATCTTCCCTCATAGGATCACCGTATGGTCGTAGTCTTCCTCGTTGGCGATTCCATCCATTCCGGCGATGCTCCTTTTGCTTCTCCTCACGACAACACGACTGGGATTGATTGTGTCAGTTATGAAGAAACATTGTGTCACGTGTTTAGTGTGTAACCATGGCTCATTTTTGGCGATGGTGTTGACGGTACCGCTATCGGAGTCGGGTATACACATGGTAGTGAAATGTCGGTTTTATCTCTGTACATTCTTAGCCCATCTGACATGGAACATCGTCGCGCTATGAAATCTAGAGTAGTTAAGCTCCCATATCTCTTCCGTAATATCTTTCAATTACATTCCCGGTCATGGCTTCCATCGTCACCCCTGAGTTTCGGTCATCACTGTTTATATGTTTCTCCTTCGTGTAGAACGTGTATCCGTTGATATCATATGCTTGATAAGTCGCGAGGTTGGTCGAGGGGCCATGTGCTAAGGCCTATATGAGCGTTCCGTTCGGAAAATCCTCTTCTGGGGGATTAGCCAGAACTCGCTCTTTGAACCAACGCAAGAAAGTGGAGTTGTGCTCTATAATAACTTCAGCATCCGTCCTGTGCACCCCACGACCACGGTACTTCTTTACGATGGTCTCTTTGTGCAGTGTCACAAAATCTTCTAGCACATCTAGGTGTTGTAGCACTACTAAGTTTTCCCTGTCAAGGTCGTTTTGTCGGCCCGAGCGTAACACATTCACATCCCTATGACCGTTGGTGTGACATTCGCCTTCGAGCCTTCCACAGTGCTTGTTGACGGGCAAACCAACAACAGGGTCTCCGGTGCCTACTAGATAACTCTCACAGAAAGAGATGCACTCTTTGGTCAGATATCCCTGGGCTATGCTTCCATTTGGACGGGAGATGTTACGAACGAATCCTTTGATGACCTCATTCATCCTCTCGAACGGCATCATGCTGTGCAGGAATGTCGGCCCTAGGTCGATGATGTCATCCATGATGTGGACACATAGATGCACCATCGCATCAAAGAACGCGGGCGGGAAGTACATCTCTAGCTCATTCAGTATGACAACGATCTCTTCCTGTAGCCTATGGAGTTGATTTTCACACTGATCGACTTTCGAGAGATAGCATCAAAAAAGTGGCATAGGTCAGTAAGCGTCTCACGCACATGTGTGTCCATAATCCCTCTAAGTGCAACCGGGAGTAACTGCGTCATCATCACATGACAATCGTGAGACTTCATCCCGCTGAACCTTTTTTTCTTAGTGTCGAGATATCTGCTTATCTTCCCACAGTATCCGAAACTAACTTTGGTTCTAGCAAGGCACTTGAACAACTGATCGACCTCCTTCGGATCTAAGGTGAAGCAAGAGGGGGGGGGGCAATATAGTTCTTCCTTCTTGTTTACTTTTTACCACTATCTTCCGTCTCCATCTCCGTCTCCTCTGACAACTTTTTACTAGGAATTTGGAGATCTTTCCTGATATTCAAAAATTCCAAATCTTTTCTTGCCTTCGGCCCATCCTTGGTCCTCTCCGGCATGTTCATAAATGTTCCAAGCAAACTCTCAAGTATATTTTTTGTGATATGCATTTGATCAAGGCTATGAGGCGTGTCGAGTTTGGACCAGTATTCCAAAACCCTGATAACAGATCTCGTCTTCCATACCTTCAGCAGGGGATCCGACGCCTTTTTCTTTGTCTTTCCCGACGAGGGGAACTCTTCCCAGTTCTTCAATAACTCATATATTTCTGCACTGCTACGCTTACGTGGAGGACCTCGATGCTTAGCCTTACCATTGATTAGATCTCCACGCTTTCTCCACGGATCATCCTTCTCGAGCCATCTTCGATGCCCCATGTACACGATTTTCGAAGACCCACCATCTTTCTATAGCTGCTGAGAAGTTGTATCATCCATGCACCTCGTGCATCCGCAATATCCATGGCACACCTGGCCGGAGAGATAGCCGTAACCGAGATAGTCCTGCACCGTCGTGATCAGCGCGGCTCTCATGTAGAAATACTCTCCTTTGCTTTTGTCCCATGTCTTGGCTGGTGTTGTCCATAAGGTCTGTAGCTCCTCTTTCAGTAACCTGAGATGCATATTTATATCATTTCTCGGTTGTCTTGGCCCTTGAATAAGCATAGCCATGTGTATGTATTTTTCCTTCATGCATAACTAGGGGGAGGTTGTACATCCATACAAACATGGGCCATGTACTATGATTGGTGTTCTGGTTGCCAAACGGATTCATGCCCTCACTACTAGTGCCAAGCACGATGTCCCTTGGATCATTTGCGAAAAAATCATATTCAGCATTTAATGCTCTCCACTGGCTAGCATTTGCGAGGTGTCTCAGCTTCGGATCATCTCCGTCATCTGGCTTCACCCTCTCCGCGTGCCAGCGCATAAGCTTTGCTTCCTTAGGATCTACGAAATACCGCTGTAGATGCGGAGTGATCGGAAAGTACCATACAACTTTCTGTGGAGCTTTCTTTCCGGCCTTTTTATATCATGAAGCATTGCACTTTGGACATATGGTTTTTTTGCGTGCTTGTTCCGATATATGATGCAATCATTGATGCATGTGTGATATCTAATGTGTGGCAGATCAAGAGGGCACACAATTTTCTTTGCCTCCTCGACACTAGTAGGACACAGGCTTCCCGCGGGAAGAATCTTCTTTAGATACTTCATAAGCTCATCCAGGCTTGCATCTGTCCATTTGTTATTTGCCTTAATCTTTAGAAGTTCTAGTGTGAAACTCAAGTGGGTCACCTCGGGATTGCAACCATCATACAAAGGAGTCATCGAGTCTACCTCCAGTTGCGCCTCCTCTCTAGAAGTAGCTCTGTCACTAGTCGTCTTCTTGCGAAGCAGGTCTCGAACATGCGGGTCCCGCATGGCTGAACTTAGTAACGACGAAGACGGCAACGTGTCCGCGTCTTTCCGCCTTGAACCGTCTCTTCGCCATCGAAATTTATGAGGCCGTCTTCCTCTTCAGGCACATAATTGGTCATCTCTTCGTCTGGTGGCCCCATGTCGTTATTTCCTGCCCCGTCGACGTCCTCATCATCATCATCATCTTCACTTATCCACCGATTATGGCCATCCATGAAACCATGCATGAGCAGGTGCGCCTTGAATGTACCACCCTCAAAGGGGTCGAGCCTGACTAGTCCTTTGCATTTTCGACACAGACATACAACATCCTTCAGTCTTTTTTCATAAATGTCGTCAATAGCGGATAGCCAGTATATTTCCACCATCCTTCCATTGACCTTCATGATCACTTGCGCACCAAGCAAATATTATAGCCACGTATATATTCATGCATGGATCAAATTCATACAAAAATTCGGCATGACCTTCTCTAAACATAGGACATATTGAGTTTGCCCAAAATTCACCAAAATGGAATTGAATCGACATTTAGGGAAAACATAGGCAACTCATGTCACCCACATTATTTCATCAAATACACAATGTAGGCAACTCAAATTATGCCACACACAATTCAGTATATTCTCATATCGCCCATATATATATATATATATATATATATATATATATATATATATATATATATATATATATATATAGTTTCGGTCCTATCCACACAAACACTTTTTTTGCTCACCTATGTCTCGAGAGGGATATCGAGCACCTTTCTTCTTAATTACCTAGTAGCTTTATAGATATATAGCTCTAACTAGCTAGCTAGCTAGGGAGAGGGCTAGGGAGAGAGTGGGAGGAGATGGAGAGGAGAAGAGGGAAGGCATTAATGGAAGGGGGTGATGGAGAG
>NC_041393.1:698473936-698503519 GCF_002162155.2 Triticum dicoccoides
GAGGGGAAAGGTGGTAGGTGGCTGGCAGGCGTAGCAGTAGCGCGGGTCACCTATGCGCGCTACTGCTATGGCAGCTTGCAAAATATCTATGGCTAGTGTTGCACTACCTATAGCGTGGGCTAAAAAACACGCTACTAGAAAAATGTTATACATAGAAAAAAGAGCAATAGCGCGTTTATCTCAACATGCTCTATAGATCCTAAACTAATAGTAGCGCTGGTTGGGCGACCAGTGCTACTAATATTAATTGACCAGGGGGTGTGGTGTGTTACACTTAGCAGTAGCATGGGGTTAGATAACAAGCGCTGCTGCTAACAGATACCAGTAGCACTCTTTCTAGCCAACGCTACTACTAACTACTAGTAGCGTGGGTTCATAAACAAACACTACTGGTAAACTTCTATCTATAAGCATTTTCCTAGTGATACGTCTCCGTCGTATCTATAATTTTTGATTGTTCCATGCCAATATTATTCAACTTTCATATACTTTTGGCAACTTTTTATACTATTTTTGGGACTAACATATTGATCCAGTGCCTAGTGCCAGTTCCTGTTTGTTGCATGTTTCATGTTTCGCAGAAATCCAATATCAAACGGAGTCCAAATGGGATAAAAACGGAAGGAGAATTATTTTGGGGTATTTGTGATTTTTGGGAAGTAAAATCAATGCGAGACGGTGCACGAGGGGGCCACGAGGCAGGGGGAGCGCCCAAGGGAGGCAGGCGCGCCCTGGATCCTCGTGGGCACCCCGTAAGGCGGTTGATGCTCTTCTTTTTCCGCAAGAAAGCTAATTTTATGAGAAAAATCTGGGCTAAAGATTCACCCCAATCGGAGTTAGGGATCTCTGGATATAAAAGAAACGGTGAAAGGGCAGAATCCAGGAACGCAGAAACAGAGAGAGATAGAGAGATAGATCCGATCTCAGAGGGGATTTCGCCCCTCCCACGCCATGGGAGCCAAGGACCAGAGGGGAAACCCTTCTCCCATCTAGGGAGAAGGTCAAGGAAGAAGACGAAGATGGGGGATCTCTCCCCCTTGCTTCCGGTGGCGCCGGAACGCCGCCCGGGGCCATCATCATCACCGCGATCTTCACCAACACCTCTGCCATCTTCACCAACATCTCCATCACCTTCCCCCATCTATATTCTGCGGTCCACTCTCCCGACAACCCGCTGTACCCTCTACTTGAACATGGTGCTTTATGCTTCATATTATTATCCAATGATGTGTTGCCATCCTATGATGTCTGAGTAGATTTTCGTTGTCCTATCAGTGATTGATGAATTGCTATGATTGGTTTGAGTTGCATGTTTTATTATTGGTGCTGTCCTATAGTGCTCTCCGTGTCGCGCAAGCGTGAGGGATCCCCGGTGTAGGGTTTGCAATATGTTCATGATTTTCTTATGGTGGGTGGCATGAGTGACAGAAGCACAGACCCGAGTGAGGGAGTCCTGGATTAGGGGGTATCCGGACAGCAGGACTATATGCTTTGGCCGGACTGTTGGACTATGAAGATACAAGATTGAAGACTTCGTCCCGTGTCCGGATGGGACTCTCCTTTGTGTGGAAGGCAATCTTGGCAATTCGGATGTGTAGATCTCCTTCTATGTAACCGACTCTGTGTAACCCTAGCCCCCTCCGGTGTCTATATAAACTGGAGGGTTTTAGTCCGTAGGACAACAACAATCATAATCATAGGCTAGATTCTAGGGTTTATCCTCTACGATCTCATGGTAGATCAACTCTTGTAATACTCATATCATCAAGATCAATCAAGCAGGAAGTAGGGTATTACCTCCATCGAGACGGTCCGAACCTGGGTAAACATCGTGTCCCCAGCCTCCTGTTACCATTAGCCTTAGACAGTTCGGGACCCCCTACCCGAGATCCGCCGATTTTGACACCAACATTGGTGCTTTCATTGAGAGTTCCACCGTGTCGTCGCGATAAGGCTTGATGGCTCCTTCAATCATCTTCAACGATGCAGTCCAAGGGGAGGTTTTCCCTCCCCGAACAGATATTCGTATTCGGCGGCTTTGCAATGTGGGCCAATTCACTTGGCCATCTAGAGCAGATCGATAGCTACGCCCCTAGCCACCAGGTCAGGTTTGGAAATCTAAACGACACTGCGGCATCCGCGGAGACTTGATCTTCAGCGGATTCAAACCCACGTCAGGCGCGCCGGATAGACCCGATGAGCATGACCTAGATCTGCTATCGGACAGTACTCGGTCGATCGCGCCTGCGGCTGCTCCGGGAAACAATCGGAGCAGACTGTGCCATCTGAGGATAGGTGGATGGACCCCGCCACGGAGGTAGCACACTCATCGGCCTTGGAGCCGAATACTCCCCCACCTCCTATGAGGTCGGTACCACCGGACCCTCGGAGTCATCTCCGGCTACAGGATCCGAGCCGCGTACGCCCGCGCCTATCAAATCTGATTGGGCACCGGTCATGGAGTTCACCTCCGTGGATATCTTTCAGCACTCGCCCTTGGGAGACGTGCTAAAATCATTAAGGTCTCTCTCTCTGTCAGGAGACTCTTGGCCGAACTATGTACGTCCCGAGTGGGAAGCGGACGGCGAAGAAATTTGACCCCCACCCACCACCCACTTAATAGCCACTGTCAATGACCTAACCGACATGCTCAACTTCGACTCAGAAGACATTGACGGTATGGACCACGATGCAGGAGATGAACAGGAACCACCGCCTATCGGGCGCTGGACAGCCACCTCGTCATATGACATATATATGGTGGACACCCCAAAATAAGGCAATGGCGACGAGGCGACAAAGGATAAACCCCCAGAGAAGTAATCAAGGCACCAGCGTCATAGACGCCTCTCCAAGCCCCGCCATAGAAGAAATAATGATATCGGCACAATAAATGAGAATAGTCCGAATGGTGCCGAAGACGAGAACAATCCTACCGAGCCAGGCTTCGAGCAGGCCGAGCAGGAAGATGGGAAAACTAGCCCTAAGGAACAAGCAACAGATGGGGAATCAGAGGATGATAATTACATGCCTCTCTGCAAAGACGAGGTGAGCCTAAGCGGCGATGAATTCATCGTGCCTGAGGATCCCGTCGAGCAGGAGCGCTTCAAGCACCGGCTTATGACCACTGCAAAAAGCCTGAAGAAAAAGCGGCAACAGCTTCAAGCTGATCAAGATCTGCTAACTGATAGATGGACTGAGGTCCTGGCCGCCGAGGAATACGGACTCGAGCGCCCTACAAAAAGTTACCCAAAGCGCAGGTTGCTACCTCAACTCGAGGAGGAGGCGTTAAAGCCCACACTACCAGCGCATGATGCGGCTAACCGGCCACCCTGTGACCAAGACAAACCGGCGTACAAGCCCAAAGTCCAGACCGCACCCCGTCGCCAAACAAGCAAAAACACACAGGCCGGGGGCTACACAAAGGACCTGCAAGACGTATTGGAAAACAAAGCAGGGCAGTCAAGATCGATCTACGGATCGCGGGGGCGTGCCACAATGTGTGACGAGCACCGTCATGCCGGATAAATTAAACAAAAGTCCGGCCGGGCCGAATACAACAGACCAGACTCATTCGAACTGCGTCGTGATGTAGCTCGGCATAGAGGCACCGCACACCCCCTATGCTTCACAGACGAAGTAATGGATCATGAATTTCCAGAAGGGTTTAAACCCGTAAACATTGAATCATATGATGGTACTATAGACCCCGTGGTATGGATAGAAGATTTCTCTCTCCATATTCATATGGCCCGCGAAGATGATCTACACGCCATCAAGTACCTGCCGCTAAAACTCAAGGGACCAGCTCGACATTGGCTGAATAGCTTGCCGGCAAACTCCATCGGGAGTTGGGAGAACCTGGCAGACGCATTCCTCGACAATTTTCAGGGCACTTATGTGTGACCACCGGATGCTGATGACCTAAGTCACATAACACAACAGCCCGGAGAGTCAGCTAGGAAATTTTGGACATGGTTCCTGACTAAAAGAACCAAATTGTCGACTGTCCGGATGCCGAAGCCTTAGCGTCCTTTAAGCATAACATCCGTGACGAGTGGCTTGCCCGACATCTCGGCCAGGAAAAGCCAAAGTCCATGGCAGCCCTCACAACACTCATGACCCACTTTTGTGCGGGCGAGGATAGCTGGTTGGCTCGTAACAACAATGCAGCAAGCAACCCTGGCACATCAAAAGCCAGGGATAGCAACGACAAATCATGGCGCAACAAATATAAGTGTTGCAAAAACGGCTATTATGCTGAAGACACGACAGTCAATGCCGGATTCAGTGGCTCCAAGTCCGGTCAGCGGAAAATGCCATTCAACAAAAACAATTCAGGCCCGTCCAGTTTGGATCGCATACTCGAGCGTCCATGCCAAATCCACGGCACCCCAGGAACACCAGCCAATCATACCAACAGAGAATGCTGGGTCTTCAGACAAGCCGGCAGGTCAAGTGCTGAAAACAAGGGGAAGGGGTCTCAAAGCGACAACGATGATGAGGAGCCCCGATCACCAAAAACGGGAGGACAGAAGAAATTTCCTCCCCAGGTGAAAACGGTGAATATGATACACGCAACCTATATACCCAAGCAGGAGCGTGAACCAAGGGACACCCGTGCAATAAAGTCAGTCGCCCCAAAACTCAACCTATGGTCCTCTTGTCCGATCACCTTCGATCGAAGGGACCATCCTACCAGTACCTGTCACAGCGATTCAACCGCATTGGTCCTCGACCCCATCATCGACGGATTCCACCTCACACAAGTCCTCATGGACGGTGGCAGCAGCCTGAACCTGCTCTACCAGGATACAGTGCGCAAAATGGGTATCAATCCATCAAGGATCAAACCCACAAAAACCACCTTTAAAGGTGTCATACCAGGTGTAGAGGCCTGTTGTATGGGCTCAATCACACTATAAGTGATCTTCAGATCCCCGGACAGTCACCGTACCAAAGAGTTACTCTTCGACATCGTCCCCTTCCACAGTGACTATTAGGCCTTGCTCGGATGAACCGCGTTCGCTCGGTTCAATGTGGTGCCACATTATGCCGACAATAAACTCAAGATGCCCGGTCCACGCGGCGTCATCACGGTTAAGGGCAGGGTCGAACTCCTCGCTTCCAAAGAATCTACCACTGCTTTCACAGCAAGAGCAACAAATGGCACCTCCCAATCAAACCTTAAGTCGGCGGCCAAGCTCACGGACTCTGTAGAAGGAGTCCGAACTACTGCGCGGCAGGATAGACCGGCCCGTCCGGAGCTTAACTAAAAACACTCCGGCGAAACTTAAAAGACAAGCCGCATAATGCGGTTCAACCGCTTTGTGGCGAAAGACCATTTCTTGCATTTTTCTCGCAGGTTCACCTTTGTGTAGGCCAGGACGGATGACGTGGAAGCAGCGTGGGCACGTAGGGGAATCAACAGATACTCCCCCCTTTGATAATCCGAATACACTCCGGATCCGCATACAACCTCCTCCCGCCCTGTCTTAGCAGGTTATACAGTCATATTTCTTTTTATCACATTACCCGTACTCATACGCTTAGACGTATTACTCAAATACAACATGTGAGTTCATATGATGCTAGTCTGCCGTTATTTCTTATTAAAACCCTTTTGTCGGAAGGCAGATGCTTATCGCGATATGCCTTAGTTGAAGGAAATATGCCCTAGAGGCAATAATAAAGTTATTATTTATTTCCTTATAATCATGATAAATGTTTATTATTCATGCTAGAATTGTATTTTCCGGAAACATAATACATGTGTGAATACATAGACAAACAGAGTGTCACTAGTATGCCTCTACTTGACTAGCTCGTTAATCAAAGATGGTTATGTTTCCTAACCATGAACAATGAGTTGTTATTTGATTAACGAGGTCACATCATTAGTAGAATGATCTGATTGACATGACCCATTCCATTAGCTTAGCACCTGATCGTTTAGTATGTTGCTATTGCTTTCTTCATGACTTATACATGTTCCTACGACTATGAGATTATGCAACTCCCGTTTACCGGAGGAACACTTTGGGTACTACCAAACGTCACAACGTAAATGGGTGATTATAAAGGAGTACTACAGGTGTCTCCAATGGTCAATGTTGGGTTGGCGTATTTCGAGATTAGGATTTGTCACTCCGATTGTCGGAGAGGTATCTCTGGGCCCTCTCGGTAATACACATCACATAAGCCTTGCAAGCATTACAACTAATATGTTAGTTGTGAGATGATGTATTACGGAACGAGTAAAGAGACTTGCCGTTAACGAGATTGAACTAGGTATTGGATACCGACGATCGAATCTCGGGCAAGTAACATACCGATGAGAAAGGGAACAACGTATGTTGTTATGCGGTCTGACCGATAAAGATCTTCGTAGAATATGTAGGAGCCAATATGGGCATCCAGGTCCCGCTATTGGTTATTGACCAGAGACATGTCTCGGTCATGTCTACATTGTTCTCGAACCCGTAGGGTCCGCACGCTTAAGGTTACGATGACAGTTATATTATGAGTTTATGCATTTTGATGTACCGAAGGTTGTTCGGAGTCCCGGATGTGATCACGGACATGACGAGGAGTCTCGAAATGGTCGAGACGTAAAGATTGATATATTGGAAGCCTATGTTTGGACATCGGAAGTGTTCCGGGTGAAATCGGGATTTTACCGGGTTACCGGGAGGTTACCGGAACCCCCCGGGAGCCATATGGGCCATCATGGGCCTTAGTGGAAAGGAGAAAGGGGCAGCCCAAGGTGGCTGCGCCTCTTTCCCCTCCCCTAGTCCTATTAGGACTAGGAGAAGGTGGCCGGCCCCCCTCTCTCCCTTCCCCTCCGAGGAATCCTAGTTGGACTAGGGTTGGGGGGAGGAATCCTACTCCCAGAGGGAGTAGGACTCTCCTGCGCCTCCCTCTTTGGCCGGCCAGCCTCCCCTCCTCTCCTCCTTTATATACGGAGGCAGGGGCACCTCTAAACACACAAGTTGACACAAGTTGATCCACGTGATCGATTCCTTAGCCGTGTGCGGTGCCCCCTGCCACCATATTCCTCGATAATACTGTAGCGGAGTTTAGGCGAAGCCCTGCTGCTGTAGTTCATCAAGATCGTCACCACGCCGTCGTGCTGACGAAACTCTTCCCCGAAACTTTGCTGGATCGGAGTCCGGGGATCGTCATCGAGCTGAACGTGTGCTCGAACTCGGAGGTGCCGTAGTTTCGGTGCTTGATCGGTTGGATCGTGAAGACGTACGACTACTTCCTCTACGTCGTGTCATTGCTTCCGCAGTCGGTCTGCGTTGGGTACGTAGACAACACTCTCCTCTCGTTGCTATGCATCACATGATCCTGTGTGCGCGTAGGAAATTTTTTGAAATTACTACGAAACCCAACAGTGGCATCCGAGCCTAGGTTAATGATGTTGATGTTATATGCACGAGTAGAACACAAGTGAGTTGTGGACGATACAAGTCATACTGCCTACCAGCATGTCATATTTTGGTTCAGCGGTATTGTTGGACGAGACGACCCGGACCAACCTTACGCGTACGCTTACGCGAGACCGGTTCCCTCGACGTGCTTTGCACAGAGATGGCTTGCGGGCGACTGCCTCTCCAACTTTAGTTGAACCAAGTATGGCTATGCCCGGTCCTTGCGAAGGTTAAAACGGAGTCTATTTGACAAACTATCGTTGTGGTTTTGATGCGTAGGTGAGATTGGTTCTTACTTAAGCCCGTAGCAACCATGTAAAACATGCAACAACAAAGTAGAGGACGTCTAACTTGTTTTTGCAGGGCATGTTGTGATGTGATATGGTCAAGGCATGATGCTGAATTTTATTGTATGAGATGATCATGTTTTGTAACCAAGTTATCGGCAACTGGCAGGAGCCATATGGTTGTCGCTTTATTGTATGCAATGCAATCGCGATGTAATGCTTTACTTTATTACTAAACGGTAGTGATAGTCGTGGAAGCATAAGATTGGCGAGACGACAACGATGCTACGATGGAGATCAAGGTGTCGCGCCGGTGACGATGGTGATCATGACGGTGCTTCGGAGATGGAGATCACAAGCACAAGATGATGATGGCCATATCATATCACTTATATTGATTGCATGTGATGTTTATCTTTTTATGCATCTTATCTTGCTTTGATTGACGGTAGCATTATAAGATGATCTCTCACTAAATTATCAAGAAGTGTTCTCCCTGAGTATGCACCGTTGCAAAAGTTCTTCGTGCTGAGACACCACGTGATGATCGGGTGTGATAGGCTCTACGTTCAAATACAACGGGTGCAAAACAGTTGCGCACGCAGAATACTCAGGTTAAACTTGACGAGCCTAGCATATGCAGATATGGCAACACGGAGACCGAAAGGTCGAGCGTGAATCATATAGTAGATATGATCAACATAATGATGTTCACCGATGAAACTACTCCATCTCACGTGATGATCGGATATGGTTTAGTTGATTTGGATCACGTGATCACTTAGAGGATTAGAGGGATGTCTATCTAAGTGGGAGTTCTTTAATAATATGATTAATTGAACTTAAAATTTATCATGAACTTAGTCCCTGATAGTATCTTGCTTGTTTATGTTGATTGTAGATAGATGGCTCGTGCTGTTGTTCCGTTAAATTTTAATGCGTTCCTTGAGAAAGCAAAGTTGAAAGATGATGGTAGCAATTACACGGACTGGGTCCGTAACTTGAGGATTATCCTCATTGCTGCACAGAAGAATTACGTCCTGGAAGCACCGCTGGGTGCCAGGCCTGCTGCTGGAGCAACGCCAGATGTTATGAACGTCTGGCAGAGCAAAGCTGATGATTACTCGATAGTTCAGTGTGCCATGCTTTACGGCTTAGAATCGGGACTTCAACGACGTTTTGAACGTCATGGAGCATATGAGATGTTCCAGGAGTTGAAGTTAATATTTCAAGCAAATGCCCGGATTGAGAGATATGAAGTCTCCAAAAAGTTCTATAGCTGCAAGATGGAAGAGAACAGTTCTGTCAGTGAGCATATACTCAAAATGTCTGGGTATAATAATCACTTGATTCAATTGGGAGTTAATCTTCCAGATGATTGCGTCATTGACAGAATTCTCCAATCACTGCCACCAAGCTACAAGAGCTTCGTGATGAACTATAATATGCAAGGGATGAACAAGACTATTCCCGAGCTCTTCGCAATGCTAAAAGCTGCGGAGGTAGAAATCAAGAAGGAGCATCAAGTGTTGATGGTTAACAAGACCACTAGTTTCAAGAAAAAGGGCAAAGGGAAGAAAAAGGGGAACTTCAAAAAGAACGGCAAGCAAGTTGCTGCTCAAGAGAAGAAACCCAAGTCTAGACCTAAGCCTGAAACTGAGTGCTTCTACTGCAAGCAGACTGGTCACTGGAAGCGGAACAGCCCCAAGTATTTGGCGGATAAGAAGGATGGCAAGGTGAACAAAGGTATATGTGATATACATGTTATTGATGTGTACCTTACCAATGCTCGCAGTAGCACCTGGGTATTTGATACTGGTTCTGTTGCTAATATTTGCAACTCGAAACAGGGACTACAGAATAAGCGGGCACTGGCAAAGGACGAGGTGACGATGCGCGTGGGAAACGGTTCCAAAGTCGATGTGATCGCGGTCGGCACGCTACCTCTACATCTACCTTCGGGATTAATATTAGACCTAAATAATTGTTATTTGGTGCCAGCGTTGAGCATGAACATTATATCTGGATCTTGTTTAATGCGAGACGGTTATTCATTTAAATCAGAGAATAATGGTTGTTCTATTTATATGAGTAATATCTTTTATGGTCATGCACCCTTGAAGAGTGGTCTATTCTTACTAAATATCGATAGTAGTAATACACATATTCATAATGTTGAAACCAAAAGATACAGAGTTGATAATGAAAGTGCAACTTATTTGTGGCACTGTCGTTTAGGTCATATCGGTGTAAAACGCATGAAGAAACTCCATACTAATGGACTTTTGGAACCACTTGATTATGAATCACTTGGTACTTGCGAACCGTGCCTCATGGGCAAGATGACTAAAACACCGTTCTCCGGTACTATGGAGAGAGCAACAGATTTGTTGGAAATCATACATACCGATGTATGTGGTCCGATGAATATTGAGGCTCGTGGCGGATATCGTTATTTTCTCACCTTCACAGATGATTTGAGCAGATATGGATATATCTACTTAATGAAGCATAAGTCTGAAACATTTGAAAAGTTCAAAGAATTTTAGAGTGAAGTTGAAAATCATCGTAACAAGAAAATAAAGTTTCTACGATCTGATCGTGGAGGAGAATATTTGAGTTACGAGTTTGGTGTACATTTGAAAAACTGTGGAATAGTTTCGCAACTCACGCCCCCCGGAACACCACAGCGTAATGGTGTGTCCGAACGTCGTAATCGTACTTTACTAGATATGGTGCGATCTATGATGTCTCTTACAGATTTACCGCTATCATTTTGGGGATATGCTTTAGAGACGGCCGCATTCACGTTAAATAGGGCACCATCAAAATCCGTTGAGACGACGCCTTATGAACTATGGTTTGGCAAAAAAAAAACCAAAGTTGTCGTTTCTTAAAGTTTGGGGCTGCGATGCTTATGTGAAAAAGCTTCAACCTGATAAGCTCGAACCCAAATCGGAGAAATGTGTATTCATAGGATACCCAAAGGAAACTGTTGGGTACACCTTCTATCACAGATCCGAAGGCAAAACATTTGTTGCTAAGAATGGATCATTTCTAGAGAAGGAGTTTCTCTCGAAAGAAGTGAGTGGGAGGAAAGTAGAACTTGACGAGGTAACTGTACCTGCTCCCTTACTGGAAAGTAGTTCATCACAGAAAACTGTTTCAGTGACACCTACACCAGTTAGTGAGGAAGCCAATGATAATGATCATGAAACTTCAGATCAAGATACTACTGAACTTCGTAGATCAACCAGAGTAAGATCCGCACCAGAGTGGTACGGTAATCCTGTTCTGGAGGTCATGCTACTAGATCATGATGAACGTACGAACTATGAAGAAGCGATGGTGAGCCCAGATTCCGCAAAGTGGCTAGAAGCCATGAAATCTGAGATAGGATCCATGTATGAGAACAAAGTATGGACTTTGGTTGACTTGCCCGATGATCGGCAAGCGATTGAGAATAAATGGATCTTTTAGAAGAAGACTGACGCTGATGGTAATGTTACTGTCTACAAAGCTCGACTTGTCGCAAAAGGTTTTCGGCAAGTTCAAGGAATTGACTACGATCAGACCTTCTCACCCGTAGCGATGCTTAAGTCCGTCCGAATCATGTTAGCAATTGCCGCATTTTATGATTATGAAATTTGGCAAATGGATGTCAAAACTGCATTCCTGAATGGATTCCTGGAAGAAGAGTTGTATATGATGCAACCAGAAGGTTTTGTCGATCCAAAGGGAGCTAACAAAGTGTGCAAGCTCCAGCAATCCATTTATGGACTGGTGCAAGCCTCTCGGAGTTGGAATAAACGTTTTGATAGTGTGATCAAAGCATTTGGTTTTATACAGACTTTTGGAGAAGCCTGTATTTACAAGAAAGTGAGTGGGAGCTCTGTAGCATTTCTGATATTATATGTGGATGACATATTACTGATTGGAAATGATATAGAATTTCTGGATAGCATAAAGGGATACTTGAATAAAAGTTTTTCAATGAAAGACCTCGGTGAAGCTGCTTACATATTAGGCATTAAGATCTATAGAGACAGATCAAGACGCTTAATTGGACTTTCACAAAGCACATACCTTGACAAAATTTTGAAGAAATTCAAAATGGATCAAGCAAAGAAAGGGTTCTTGCCTGTGTTACAAGGTGTGAAATTGAGTAAGACTCAATGCCCGACCACTGCAGAAGATAGAGAGAATATGAAAGATGTTCCCTATGCATCAGCCATAGGCTCTATCATGTATGCAATGCTGTGTACCAGACCTGATGTGTGCCTTGCTATAACTTTAGCAGGGAGGTACCAAAGTAATCCAGGAATGGATCACTGGACAGCGGTCAAGAACATCCTGAAATACCTGAAAAGGACTAAGGATATGTTTCTCGTATATGGAAGTGACAAAGAGCTCATCGTAAAAGGTTACGTTGATGCAAGCTTTGACACTGATCCGGACGATTCTAAATCGCAAACCGGATACGTGTTTACATTAAACGGTGGAGCTGTCAGTTGGTGCAGTTCTAAACAAAGCGTCGTAGCGGGATCTACATGTGAAGCGGAATACATAGCTGCTTCGGAAGCAGCAAATGAAGGAGTCTGGATGAAGGAGTTCATATCCGATCTAGGTGTCATACCTAGTGCATCGGGTCCAATGAAAATCTTTTGTGACAATACTGGTGCAATTGCCTTGGCAAAGGAATCCAGATTTCACAAAAGGACCAAACACATCAAGAGACGCTTCAACTCCATCCGGGATCTAGTCCAGGTGGGATACATAGAGATTTGCAAGATACATACGGATCTGAATATTGCAGACCCGTTGACTAAGCCTCTTCCACGAGCAAAACATGATCAGCACCAAAGCTCCATGGGTGTTAGATTCATTACAGTGTAATCTAGATTATTGACTCTAGTGCAAGTGGGAGACTGAAGGAAATATGCCCTAGAGGCAATAATAAAGTTATTATTTATTTCCTTATAATCATGATAAATGTTTATTATTCATGCTAGAATTGTATTTTCCGGAAACATAATACATGTGTGAATACATAGACAAACAGAGTGTCACTAGTATGCCTCTACTTGACTAGCTCGTTAATCAAAGATGGTTATGTTTCCTAACCATGAACAATGAGTTGTTATTTGATTAACGAGGTCACATCATTAGTAGAATGATCTGATTGACATGACCCATTCCATTAGCTTAGCACCTGATCGTTTAGTATGTTGCTATTGCTTTCTTCATGACTTATACATGTTCCTATGACTATGAGATTATGCAACTCCTGTTTACCGGAGGAACACTTTGGGTACTACCAAACGTCACAACGTAAATGGGTGATTATAAAGGAGTACTACAGGTGTCTCCAATGGTCGATGTTGGGTTGGCGTATTTCGAGATTAGGATTTGTCACTCCGATTGTCGGAGAGGTATCTCTGGGCCCTCTCGGTAATACACATCGCATAAGCCTTGCAAGCATTACAACTAATATGTTAGTTGTGAGATGATGTATTACGAAACGAGTAAAGAGACTTGCCGGTAACGAGATTGAACTAGGTATTGGATACCGACGATCGAATCTCGGGCAAGTAACATACCGATGACAAAGGGAACAACGTATGTTGTTATGCGGTCTGACCGATAAAGATCTTCGTAGAATATGTAGGAGCCAATATGGGCATCCAGGTCCCGCTATTGGTTATTGACCAGAGACATGTCTCGGTCATGTCTACATTGTTCTCGAACCCGTAGGGTCCGCACGCTTAAGGTTACGATGACAGTTATATTATGAGTTTATGCATTTTGATGTACCGAAGGTTGTTCGGAGTCCCGGATGTGATCACGGACATGACGAGGAGTCTCGAAATGGTCGAGACGTAAAGATTGATATATTGGAAGCCTATGTTTGGACATCGGAAGTGTTCCGGGTGAAATCGGGATTTTACCGGGTTACCGGGAGGTTACCGGAACCCCCCGGGAGCCATATGGGCCATCATGGGCCTTAGTGGAAAGGAGAAAGGGGCAGCCCAAGGTGGCTGCGCCTCTTTCCCCTCCCCTAGTCCTATTAGGACTAGGAGAAGGTGGCCGGCCCCCCTCTCTCCCTTCCCCTCCGAGGAATCCTAGTTGGACTAGGGTTGGGGGGAGGAATCCTACTCCCAGAGGGAGTAGGACTCTCCTGCGCCTCCCTCTTTGGCCGGCCAGCCTCCCCTCCTCTCCTCCTTTATATACGGAGGCAGGGGCACCTCTAAACACACAAGTTGACACAAGTTGATCCACGTGATCGATTCCTTAGCCGTGTGCGGTGCCCCCTGCCACCATATTCCTCGATAATACTGTAGCGGAGTTTAGGCGAAGCCCTGCTGCTGTAGTTCATCAAGATCGTCACCACGCCGTCGTGCTGACGAAACTCTTCCCCGACACTTTGCTGGATCGGAGTCCGGGGATCGTCATCGAGCTGAACGTGTGCTCGAACTCGGAGGTGCCGTAGTTTCGGTGCTTGATCGGTTGGATCGTGAAGACGTACGACTACTTCCTCTACGTCGTGTCATTGCTTCCGCAGTCGGTCTGCGTTGGGTACGTAGACAAAACTCTCCTCTCGTTGCTATGCATCACATGATCCTGTGTGCGCGTAGGACAATTTTTGAAATTACTACGAAACCCAACATTAGTATACCAGGGGCTTCATCATACCCATATTACGGCAAAAAAGTCCGAACACCGTCACAGCAGTTCGGCACCCCCAACTTATAGCATTATATGCATCAGCTCCGAATCATTTCTTGGGTCAATAGTTGGGTTTGCCCGGCTCCTATGTTTTGATACCTTACGTTCCACTATATCGGCTAAGGTAGCTCTATGAGAACTAATGTGATTGTGTCCCGGTTCTTCCGGACGAGGACCTCAGTAGAGAAAGCCGAAAACTGACTGCCATGATGCGGCAAGAGCTGGCCAGCTGTTCGAGATGTTGTTAAATCTTTAAGGATTTCTTCCGCATAATGCTATAACCAATGCAGCGTGCGAAGGATCGTTTTTTTTCGATCAGGCGCTTATAGAGCCCCTCGTGCGGTCTTCCGAACACCAGGGGCTGCGCCCACCATGCTCTTAAATTCCTATGGCTAAGTGAGAGTGATAAAGCCCTATAGTCTGAATGCCTAGTTCGTTGTGCTGAACACCTCCTTGAAGGACCCAAAACTGGGATAAAGAGTGCTCAGGTTTATCCCGAACACCCCCGTACTCACTGCATGGGGGCAGAAGCCAACGACTGGCCAACTCTCAGGATTAATATATAAAATGGCCACACAAGAGGAAAAACTTTCAAATGACGGGCAATAAACAATATAAATGACCTTGTTCAAACATTACAACGGACAAACATGACCATATTCATGGAAATAGAATGTCCTTGGTGCATTGCTCCGCTGCAAGGCGGGATCCTTTCAAGACACCTTCATAATACATTTCGAGCGTGCGGTGCTCCTTACCCTCCGGCGGTCCCTCAGTCATCAGCTTTTCCGCATCCATCTTCCCCCAATGCACTTTTGCATGGGCGAAGGCCATTCGCGCACCCTCTATACAGACCGACCGCTTGATGACTTCGTGTCGAGGGCAGGCACTCACGAGCCGCTTTACGAGACCGAAGTAACTGCTTGGAATAGGCTCAGCGGGCCATAGCCGGATAATTACGTCCTTCATGTCTAGTTCAGCCGCCTTATGTAGTTCAGTCAGTTGCTTCAGCTGATCGGAGAAAGGCACCGGATAATTCGGCACCAGATATTGCATCCAAAAGAGCTTATCCGCAGTATTTCTTTCTTCAGCTCGGTAGAATTGGGCGGCATCAGATATGCTGCATGGCAGCTCCACAAACACCCCTGGAGAAATCAGAATTCAAATTATCAAACTTGATTTCGTCCTTTCAAAATACCCGCTTTATATATAAAAAGCCTTACCGGCCACAATCTTTCCCGCTTCCTAGATTTCTTTCAGGGCACCCTGGGCTTCTCCCCGGGCATCACTTGCGGCTTGGCGAGCCTAGGAGAGTTCGGATTCTTTCCCTGATAAACTCTGCTCCATGGTCTGGCATTTCATCACGGCCTCTTGAAGCTTTCGCTCGGCCTCAATAACTCTGGCTTCGTGCTTCTCATGGAGAGCTTGCTCTGTGGCTGCCCTCTTCTCGGCTTCGATCACAACCCTTTTAAGAGCCTCAATTTCGGACGTTGCCCCTAGAGCACATCATAAAATATTTTTATCATGCACATTTCAACCATTTGTGTCAAATAAACAAGGTTTCCGCATACCTTGGTTGTCCTCCAGCTGTTTCTTCACTTGGCCAAGTTCTCCTTCGGCCATCTCTAGACTACGCTTTAGTCCGGATACTTCTGCAGCATGAGAGGCGACAGTCGCTACAGCCGCCTGCTTATTAAAACAAGTTAGATGTCATCAATAGAGTCTCCTACGAACATAAAATTGATCCTCTGTCTGGTTCTTCCTTTTCACCGAATAGTGTATCAGGGGCTACTATCTATACCATGACACTCTTCCATACCTCAAAGCCTCTTATAATGCTGACACAGGATTCATTCAGTCCGCTCTCAGCAGACTGAATCTTCTCAATAACCGCACCCATAAGGGCATGGTGTTCATCAACGATGGAGGCGCCCTTCAGCGCCGCCAATAAAGCATCCGACACCTCTGGTTGGGCAGAAGTTGCCAGTGGAATAGGCACGCACCCTCCAGCCAACAGAGGCCGCCTTCCCGATTCCAGAGCCTTATTGAACTCTGGGATAGTGTCCGGCTGGGGGCTGGATTTAAGATGACCGCCACCGTGGGAGTCTTCTCTCCCGTGTGTCCGGACCCGCAGTTTGGCCTTCGGGCGTCGCCTTCGCGACCTTGTCCCTCCTCCGTGGCCTTGGTCCTTCTGGGACGAAACCTCGGTGTCATTCGCATGACTCGGGAAGGGGGCCTTTGGGGGTGTCCCGCTCTTCATAGCATCCGAATCCAGCAAATCCTCCGACGAGGATTGTTCTGCGCGGGACCTCGCAGGACTGTAAAAAGTATGGCTCAAATTAAAATATTATGCCACGACAAGTCTGGACGCATAAGCATGTTCAGATTTTATACTCACGAATTCACTAGGGACTGGGCCCTGGGATCCCACTCCGTGCTGCTCTCGGTGGCAGCAGTGGACTCCTCTGGAAGGGGAGTTTTCCCCCTCTTGGGTGACTCGGCCTCCAAGGATGTGGAGGCCGTCCTTTTCTTTCTTTCCCCCACGGGGGATTCATCTTCCTCCCCCTCCTCCTCCTCCTCTTCGGAGGAAGGATGGGCATTGGAGTCTTCGGATTTTGTGTCCGAAGCCCCACGGCGACGGAGGCCGCCCCTGGTCTTCTTGACCTCTTCTTCGGTCTTCTTCTTCGGCGCCTTATAAGGCGCCGAGACTAGCATCTTCATCGGAAGTGGGTCGGCCGGTTCTTCTGGCAGCGGGGCCGGACAGTAGATCGCCCCGCCTTCTGCGTCCAGCCCTAGGAAAGTTGTGGGAAATACATTGGGCATTTTACTAAGAATATGCCAATACAACAGATGAATTGTTAACATACGATTGCTTACCGAACTTGCAGGGCGGGACCGTTGGTACCCACGGTCCTCAGCGGAGTTCGGCCATGATTTGCCGAACTTGAAAAGCACCTTCCATATGCCCTCGTGCGAGGAGCCGAAAAGCTCTAGCAGGGTCTAGTGCTTGGCTAGGTCGAACTCCCATAAATTGCAAGATCGGTGTTGACAAAGGTAGAATCCGGTGAATAAACATCACATGGACTACATTTACGAGCTTGATGCTCTTATCTTCCATATCTTGAACACGCGTCTGGAGCGTTGATAGCTCGTCTGATGAAGCCCAGTCCAAGCCTTTCTTGGGCCAGGACGTGAGGCACAAAGGGGCTCCAGATCTGAACTCTGGAGCAGTGGCCCAATCCTTGCCGCGCGGCTCAGTGATATAAAACCACTACTGCTGCCACTCCTTGACGGAATCATTGAAAGTACCTGTTGGCCATGTAACATGGGGCATCCTGCTCACCATGGCTCCTCCGCACTCGGTGTGCTTGCCGCTCACTACCTTAGGCTTCACGTTAAACACCTTCAGCCATAAACCGAAGTGTGGCGAGATGCGGAGAAAGGCCTCACACATGATGATGAATGTCGAGATGTTGAGGAAGGAATTTGGGGATAGATCGTGAAAATCAATCCCGTAATAATACATGATGCCGCGAACGTATGCGTGAAGGGGAAACCCTAGCCTGCGGACAAAATGAGGGAGGAATACCACCCTCTTGTGGGGCTCCAGAGTGAGGATGATCTATCCCGCCGTCGGAAGGAGGTGGCCGATTCCCTTGTCCAAATACCCGCCCCCTGAAGCCTTTTGATATCCTTCTCCCAGATGGTAGAGGCCATCCACTTGCCTCCTGCTCCAGATCCAGACATTTTCAGGAAGCCTTTGTGGGCGGAGAAGACGAACGCTTGGGCACTAGGGCTCGAGTGATAAGGAATGGATGAGCAGAGGAAGAAGAGGGCGTGGGTGAAAAAGGGAGCTCTTATCCCCTTATAAAGGCAGCGGGGATCTTGCGCCTCCCCACTTGCCCGGTAAAACCGCTTATTCTCCAAACGCCACGATTGATGGCACAGTTGGGTTACCCACACCTGTATTGATGAGAATCCCGTAATCAAGGGACACGACTTCTGCTTCGACAAGACATGCCGATAAAACTGCCTCGCGATACGTGCGGCGGAAGGTCATGAAGAACGGTTCGAAGAATTACCGGGCCGTGGCATGATGTTACTCTACCAAAAAGTTGTCAGCAGATTAGATTTGTGGAATACTGTTCTCTCTACGGTGGTATGTGGAATTTGTTTTGCAAAGTCGGACACGATTCTCGTGATCTATGGAGTATTCAGAGGAGGAACCCGCCTTGCAATGCCGAAGAAAATCTGCGCGTTGGACTCATCGTCATTGAAGCCTGGTTCAGGGGCTACTGAGGGAGTCCTGGATTAGGGGGTATCCGGACAGCCAGACTATATGCTTTGGCCGAACTGTTGGACTATGAAGATACAAGATTGAAGACTTCGTCCCGTGTCCGGATGGGACTCTCCTTTGCATGGAAGGCAAGCTTGGCGATTCGGATGTGTAGATCTCCTTCTCTGTAACCGACTCTGTGTAACCCTAGCCCCCTCAAGTGTCTATATAAATCGGAGGGTTTTACTCCATAGGACAACAATAATCATAATCATATGCTAGCTTCTAGGGTTTAGCCTCTATGATCTCGTGGTAGATCAACTCTTGTAATATTCATATCATCAAGATCAATCCCGCAGGAAGTAGGGTATTACCTCCATTGAGAGGGCCCGGACCTGGGTAAACATCGTGTCCCCAGCCTCTTGTTACCATTAGCCTTAGAAGCACAGTTCGGGACCCCCTACCCGAGATCCGCCGGTTTTGACACCGACACCGAGTAAGTAGGTTGTTTGCATATGGGATAAAGGGGACTTGATGCTTTAATGCTATGGTTGGGTTTTACCTTAATGATCTTCAGTAGTTGCGGATGCTTGCTAGAGTTCCAATCATAAGTGCATATGATCCAAGAAGAGAAAGTATGTTAGCTTATGCCTCTCCCTCAAATAGAATTGCAATAGTGATTACCGGTCTAGTAACGTAGTCAATTGCTTAGGGACAATTTCACAACTCCTACCACCACTTTTCCACACTTGCTATATTTACTTTATTTCTTATTTATCTAAACAGCCCCTACCTTTTATTTACGTGCTCTTTATTATCTTGCAAATCTATCCAACAACACCTATAAAGTAATTCTAGTTTCATACTTGTTCTAGGTAAAGCGAACACTAAGCGTGCGTAGAGTCATATCAGTGGCAGATAGGACTTGAGAGAATATTTGTTCTACCTTTAGCTCCTCGTTGGGTTCGACACTCTTACTTATCGAAAGAGGCTACAATTATCCCCTACACTTGTGGGTTATCACCTAGTAGTGTTTATAGCCCTCCATATCGAGCCAAACTTCGGTAACGTGACGAGGCCCGAAGAAAAGGTTGCGCGTGGATGAAAGGTTCACGATCACAGCAACCGCGGACGATGGCCAACCGATCGAACCCACACGGACCAAGGATGCATTTTCTGCTCAATGCAGAGCTATTGTTAGGGACAACATCCCGATCAGCCTCCAACTATGGAATAAGCCTAAGAAAGAAGACCCTCAAGTTTCTTATGTCACCGATAGAGAGAAAGATGATCTTTGGACCTTGCTGAAGGCAAATTTCACCCTACCGCCAGAGGGGGATCTGAATAAGCCAGTTATAGAGCCACTGGTCAAGTTGTATGCTCTTAAGAAGATGGAAGAGCTTTTCAGGAGGTGGAAGAAAGAGTTGAAATCAAAGTTTGCCGACAAACGGAAGACTCCAGAATTCATCGGCCGATTTGAGAAGATAAGCTATCACTGGCCCGCATTTGTGGCCTACAAGACATCGGACAAGAGTAAGAAGATGTTAGAGATAAACAAGATAAATGCTGCAAAGAAGTAGTGGCACCACCGCACGGGGTTAGGCGACTACCTCAAAGCCCGGCCGTTGTGGGACAAAGCTGAGCAGGACCCGATTGCTAAACGGCTCGAACCAGCGACATTGAACTGGCCTGACCGTTTGAGGACTTGGTTCTTTGGGGTTGGGGGAACTTTGGACCCTAAAACAGGGAAGTGCCGTTGGACGGACGAGCAACTTGCAACACCCATCACAAAGCTTCAGGCAGCAATCAAGGCACCGTAGGAAGGGACGTTCATTCCCGACAGAGAGAATGATGAGCTGACTGAGGCCCTCAGGAATCCTGAGCACCCTAGACGAACACGAGGCATGCCAGGCTCCGTTTCATGGAAGATTGGGTTTCCCAGCGAAGCCGGTTACAAAACCCAGGAGAGGAAGAGGAAACAGGAGCTGAGAGATACACAGAAGCTCAATGCAAGAGTACTGAAGCTAGAGGAAACAAGTTGAGAGCCAGCGAGCTGCCGACCAACCATCTCAGCGGCACGAAGCTATTTAGATGTAGAAGATTTGGAGGAAAAGCAAGGGTTCTCAATTCTTGTGTTCAGTATCCACCTGTCATGGCATGAACCGCCATGACCTCCTAAAAAACTATCGACTGTCTTGGTGGCCTAGGGACCTCATCAGAGTGAGCTCCTGGTCAAGTGGTTATGTCAGGCGGTTCCACAAACTCCATTTTCCAATATAGTAATGTGGCCTGCGTAATTTGAGGGCCTCCCAATAGAGATCGAGCGCGCCGGCTAGAAGCGCAATGGAGGAGCCAAATCTAAGTGGTCGAACTAAAACTCAAATATGAATGCCTCATGGGAATTGGCATAAACCTCAAGCAAGTTATGAAGGGCATTGAATCATGTCATTATCAGACCCCGATCCTTCCAATATCAGGCCAGGCATATTAAAAGGTGAATCTAGCTAGAATATTGAGCGGTTGAGGAGGTGAGAGCATCCAAAAGCTTAGAGAACAGGTTAACTTGTAAAAGGGCCCACAAATGCATTAGGGTTCATGTTGGATTCCCTTTGAGGTAGAACTAGAGGTTGAGTCAGACGCCATAGGGCCATCGTAAGGATTACTAAAATGATGTCGTCTCTCTTTGTCATGGTGGACCTATGTAGGAAAACACATGTGGGTCCAGTACACTAGATTGAGAGCCACTACCTTGAGGAGTGTGATACGTCTCCATCGTATCTACTTTTTCAAACACTTTTGCTCTAATTTTGGACTCTAATTTGCATGATTTGAATGAAACTAATGAGGACTGATATTGTTTTCAGCAGAACTACCATGGTGTTGTTTTTGTGCAGAAATAAAAGTTCTCGGAATTGGACAAAACTTTTTAATGATTTTTTATGGAACATATAAAAAATACTAGAGCGAAGATCCATCAGAGGGGGGCACTAGTTGGCCACAAGGCAACAGGGCACGTCGTCCTTGATACCTTGTGGGGCCCACGTGGCTTCGCTGACCCTAATCTCAAGCCTATAAATTCGGTTTCCCCGAGAAAAAAATGAGAGAAGAAGTTTCATTGTGTTTTATAATATGGAGCTGACCCACCTCCTGTTCTTCATCGGGAGGGCTGATCTGGAGTCCGTTCAGGACTCCAGAGAGGGGGATTCGTCGCCATCATCATCACCAACCTTCTTTATCGCCAATTTCATGATGTTCACCACCGGGAGTGAGTAATTCCTCTGTAGGCTTGCTGGATGGAGATGGAGTTGGATGAGATTTGTCATGTAATCGAGTTAATTTGTTATGGCTTGATTCCTAATATCCACTATGTTCTGAGATTGATGTTGCGATGACTTTGCTATGCTTAATGCTTGTCATTAGTGTGACGCCCCCGATTTGACCGTACACTAATCATGCACGCAAATGTGTACGATCAAGATCAGGGACTCACGGGAAGATATCACAACACAACTCTACAATTAACATAAGTCATACAAGCATCATAATACAAGCCAGGGGCCTCGAGGGCTCGAATACAAGTGCTCGATCATAGACGAGTCAGCGGAAGCAACAATATCTGAGTACAGACATAAGTTAAACAGGGTGCCATAAGATGGCTAGCACAAACTGGGATACAGATCGAAAGAGGAGCAGGCCTCCTGCCTGGGATCCTCCTAGGTCACTCCTGGTCGTCGTCAGCGGGCAGCACGTAGTAGTAGGCACCTCCGGTGTAGTAGGGGTCGTCGTCGACGGTGGCGTCTGGCTCCTGGACTCCAGCATCTGGTTGCGACAACCAGGTAGAAGGGAAAGGGGAAAAGAGGGAGAAAAGCAACCGTGAGTACTCATCCAAAGTACTCGCAAGCAAGGAGCTACACTACATATGCATGGGTATATGTGTAAGGAGGCCATATCGGTGGACTGAACTGCAGAATGCCAGAATAAGAGGGGGATAGCTAATCCTGTCGAAGACTACGCTTCTGGCAGCCTCCGTCTTGCAGCATGTAGGAGAGAGTAGATTGAAGTCCTCCAAGTAGCATCTTCAAGTAGCATCGCATAGCATAACCCTACCCGGCGATCCTCCTCTCGTCGCCCTGTAGAAAAGCGATCACCGGGTTGTCTGTGGAACTTGGAAGGGTGTGTTTTATTAAGTATCCGGTTCTAGTTGTCATAAGGTCAAGGTACAACTCCAAGTCGTCCTGTTACCGAAGATCACGGCTATTCGAATAGATTAAACTTCCCTGCAGGGGTGCACCACATAGCCCAACACGCTCGATCCCATTTGGCCGGACACACTTTCCTGGGTCATGCCCGGCCTCGGAAGATCAACACGTCGCAGCCCCACCTAGGCTCAACAGAGAGGCCAGCACGCCGGTCTAAACCTAAGCGCACAGGGGTCTGGGCCCATCGCCCATAGCACACCTGCACGTTGCGTACGCGGCCGAAAGCAGACCTAGCCTAGTGGCGTTCCAGTCCAATTCGGCGCGCGCCGCTCCGTCGCTGACGTCTGAAGTGCTTCGCCTGATACCACGACGTCGGGATACCCATAACTACTCCCACGTAGATGGTTAGTGCGTATAGGCTCGTAGCCAGACTCAGATCAAATACCAAGATCTCGTTAAGCGTGTTAAGTATCCGCGAATGCCGAACAGGGCCAGGCCCACCTGTCTCCTAGGTGGTCTCAACCTGCCCTGTCGCTCCGCCACAAAGTAACAGTCGAGGGCCGTCGGGAACCCAGGCCCACCTCTACCGGGATGGAGCCACCTGTCCTTTCAGCCCCCTCGTCAGAATCACTTGCGGGTACTCAATGAGCTGACCCGACTTTAGTCACCATCTGTATAGTATGTATGTATGTATAGTATATACCCGTGATCACCTCCCAAGTGATCACGGCCCGATAGTATAGCAAGGCAGACTGACAAGAATGTAGGGCCAATGATGATAAACTAGCATCCTATACTAAGCATTTAGGATTGCAGGTAAGGTATCAACAGATGTAGCGACAATGTCAGGCTATGCATCAGACTAGGATTAACGAAAGCAGTAACATGCTACACTACTCTAATGCAAGCAGTATAGAGGAGAATAGGCGATATCTGGTGATCAAGGGGGGGGGCTTGCCTGGTTGCTCTGGCAAGAGAGAGGGGTCGTCAACTCCGTAGTCGAACTGGTCAGCAGCAGCGTCGGTCTCGTAGTCTACCGGAGAGAAGAGGGGGAAGAAATAATGAATACAGAGCAAACAAAGCATCACAAAATATAACAAGGCAATACGCGGTGTTCGGTGTGCCCTAACGCGGTAGTAGGTGATACCGGTGAAGGGGGAAAACATCCGGGAAAGTATTCCCGGTGTTTCGTGTTTCCGGGCAGAGGAGCCGGAGGGGGAAAGTTGCGAGTTCGATAGGTTAGGGGTGTGTGGCGGACGAACGGACTGCGTATCCGGATTCGTCTCGTCGTTCTGAGCAACTTTCATGTTGAAAATATTTTAATCCGAGTTACGGATTAAAAGATATGATTTTTAAAAGATTTTAATAATTTTGGAATTTAATTATTTATTTAATTAATTCGAAAAAAATGTATTTATGACGTCAGCATGATGTCATGCTGACGTCAGCAGTCAACAGGGGTTGACTGAGTCAACCCTGACATGTGGGTCCAGTGGGACCCACCTGTCATTCTCTAATTAAATTAATTAGGGTTTAGGTTAATCTAATTAGGATTAATTAACTTAATTAATTAATTAATTAATTAATTAATTACTTAATAATTAATTTTATTAAATCATTTTTAATTTTATTAATTATATTTATTGTTTTTATTTATTTTATTATTTACTTATTTTTATTTTATATTTAATTAAACTTTTCCTTTCCTTTCCTTTTCTTTTTTTTTTATTTTCTTTTCTGTTTTTATTTATTTATAAACACTTAGGCATTTTATAAAATTGTGAACCTTACACCATAATTATCTTTGTAATATTTGGCAACCACCGAACATTTTTATTTTAATTTTTAAAAACTTTTATTGTTTTCTTTTATTTAAATTTTGAATTTGTTTCGGTTCTGAACTATCGAGAGTTTATCACAGTAACCGTGGTGACGTGGCATCATTAGCGGGGAATCACTGTAGCTTAATTACCCGGGCGTCACAATTCTCCTCCACTACAAGAAATCTCGTCCCGAGATTTAAGCGGTGGAGTAAGGGGCGAAGGTGTTGGTAGCGAAAAACCTAACGAGTCTTCTCGGTCTTGGCTTCCCTTTCGAAGAGGTTGATCCCTTTCGTTGATGTCTTCATTTCACTGCTTCAAGTCACCATGATCAATTTGTCATCCTTTCTTCGGGATCTCCATCGTACTTACGAATAGGTAAGGGGCAGCTCTACAACGATAGGATGTTACAAGGGAAAATCTTCTGGGGGTTTCCCAAGTATGAACATATGAGTATCTCTCGAGTTGAACAAATGAAACACATCGAGAGCAAAGTAAGACGGTGCAATAAGAAGTTTCAAGCGGATAGGCAATCGTTCATTGCCTGAAACAGAGTGTGAATGGGGTTCAGAGGAACAGGAATAAGTATTGTGTCCGATACCAGAATTGATCACTAGGAAGGTGGCTCGCAAATTACATACGAAGTCAAGCTATAGGAATAACTTTGGCAACAGGGTGTATAGGAGAGTCAGGTTTCGATCCTGTGAAACTGTGGGTTATGGGCCCACCATGTGGTTCTTTTTTTTAATAGGAGCAGTGACATCTTGCACGGTCATGATAGCAAGGCATGTCAGGGAGTACCATGTCAGCTATGTCGGCAACAACGTTGGTACCAAGGGCGAGGGACGAAGAGAACCATTTTCCTGCTCGTTGAAACGAGGCGGACCAATAGGCAAGGTTCCCGTCCATCGGTGGTTACCGGAATGTCATCAACAATAGTAACAAGGTCTTGCTGACCGAGTTGTACATCGAGGTGTTTGCACAAGTAGTGGATTATTACTGCTTATATCATATAGATCATAGAAAAGGTTTAAACAAACCAATGGAAGGAAAATATGATCATCAGATTAAACAGAACAATGGAAAGGAAAATATGTTTAAACACATATTTCGGGGGTATATCCTTCCCAAGGATAAGCAGAGCATGATATCCATGACAGGATATAATGTAGAAAACCATTTAGGTAAGGGGGGAGGAATCTCATGATATTACTCATACAACGGTGTTAGGATAATTGATAATTAAAATATAGCATCGTGCTTCAAACGTGCCTGTTGAAAATCGGAGTACCATTGACATGCTTCGAGATAGCAGTGACATGGTCTTCAGGTGAAGATCAGACTTTGGAAACACGAAGGATCCATCAAGAATAACTTGTAGAATAAGTCTTACAATTTCCTCATGGATGAATGGATAACCTTGCTGAAAAGGAATCTATAATGATAGGTCCTCCAGCCGGGGGGGGGGGGTGCTAGGCATGACATCATGTTACCGGGTCATCAAAGGATCAACATCATAACTCTTGGAAAGTTGTCCCATCCATCATATCTGACCGAGATTCATATCCAATTGGTGTCATGATACCTCAGACTCAAGGGGTCCGAGAGGAAAAGGTGCAACACAAATCGACGAAATGACATTGCAAGATTCTCGGGAAATGAACTATGGGAGCGGGTTTCTGAAGCAATAGTTCATCATTAAACCAAGGAGGGGATGAGGAGGTGGCTGATGGGCTCAGCGACAATTCATCGAGAATTCCAAATGGATGGATTTCCACGATAATGTGAACAAGAGGATGACATTTGTTAGATCAAATGATATAATGGGACATGCTCGAGGAAAACATACATAATTAAACATTGGTTGAACGGTGCACCCGAAATATGGGTTGGGTTGCACGGCCAATGTTAGAATGGTGATTCAATTATTGAAAGACTTAGAATGAACTATCGCCCATTCACTTCAAAGCAATAGGGTTGCTAGAAGGAAAGAATCCAAACAACACCGTTCACTTGTTGGAATTAACACGGGGACCAAGAAAGAATGGTGATGGTGAGAAGTATTTCTATGTCAAGAATTCTCAAGAGGTGGTGAAGTTCTCACCACATTCTTGACAAAAAGAGATGGTAATACTTCCGAGGTAAGGAAGATCAACTGCTGGGTAGCAGGGATCTCAAGGTTTACACAAAACACGAACAAGTTGTGTTGAATGGAAGGCAATAAAGTGGTCGATGAGAACAGGAATCATCGAGGGGCAAGGATGGTATTACCCATCATGAATTCAATTGAATTCCTGGAAGAGCTCATAAGGTTGATGATGATCACGACACATTTGTCGAGAGGTTTCATGCAGATGTAATCAACCAGCGACGACATCAAGTCAGAGGAATGATGAAGCAAGAGGTTATTGGAACCACAGTTACGACACAAACTCGAACTCAAGCTGGTTGTTTAAGGTGAAAGGGTATGACGAGGAAAATCGACGTAAGCTTAGCTATCGTCGCAAATTGGTGCTCCGAGAATAAGGATCAGGTAGCACAGTTTGAAATCATCAAGATAATGATATAGCCAAACAGGCTAGGAATGGCGTGATCGGGTACAAACTCGTACTTATAGAAGCTTACTGGAGAGTTGTTGAACCGTAGTGCGGACTCGGTTCAGTTATCGGTGTCTTTGAGTGTCTAATAACTCAGAGCCTGTGGAAAAATTGGAATCAGTGGGAAGGTAGCACTTGATGAAGAACTCATAAGAAGTTATGCAGTTCCATGATAATCTCGAGATTCCAGGGGGGTAATACTCGACGATAGATCAAAGTAGAGGTTGGAATAGGGTATTGCTTTGTAGAAGACAAGTGCTTAAACTTGTCCGAGAAAAGGTATTTACAGGAGAACATGGTCAGAACCACGATTGCAAAAGGCCGGATCCCAGATATAAACTTATACCAAGGGAATAATTAATTTAAGAGAAGCTTTAATGATAAGATCTACATCGTGTCCATGGGCATGAACACAGAGTTCAAGGTCGACTCCCACTTCTTCAATGTATAACCTTTCATTCCTGCTCTAGATAAAATGATTCCAGTGTCAAAACCTACCTGGTGAATTACCAGAGCAGTATGACCCGTGAAAACTTTCGAGTTCACACCGATTAAGGAAGGCATCGGTTCAACCCATTGGGGCATTTAAGGAACATATGCTACAAACTTCCAAGGTAAATAACACAAGCTCGAAAGCAGAGCAAGGTTAAAAAAAAAGGAGAGGATACAATTTACCAAAGGCATTATGTATCAGAGGAAGAACTCACAAGGTGATTAATTATGAAGGACACTATCGGATAATAATCCAACAGTGGATATGGCGATCCACAACGGGGCTAATGTGAGTATCGGTACTCAACCAGAAGAAGAAGAATGCAAGGAGATCAGAAGATAGAAACAACTGACTAATTCAAAGCTTAATTGCAAAAGAATTATGAATTCCATGTCAAGGGATCAGAAGCAATGCTCTGATTAGGAATGGATAAGTTGAATAGCCTTAGGGTACAATCAACGACAATTGGATTGGTCGAGAAACAATTCCAGTTAAAAGAATTGCAGCTCAGCCGGAAAGGTAATTTATAAGGATCAATGATGATTGCGTGTATTCGCAATCATATTGAGTCAACAGACTGAAAATGATAACGACAAGGAATGTCAAGAAGACTACGAGACTTATGGGATTAACCATAATGCAAGCAAGCAAGAATTTCAAGAGCCAAAGGCTCCAGAGGATTTTCGGAAGATCGAATAGTATTTTGAAGACTTTTGTGAAACACATGAACAACTGGGGGTGAGCGGATACTCGACAAGTGTGAGGATTTATTTGAAGGGGTATTCGTGTGGCAAAGAACTGCTAGGCAGTAGGCACAACGTATTCTCGGAACAATAGAGAAAACTTCGGAGTAACTTGTAATAACAAGATCAATGGGGGAGGATCGTATGAATGGCAAGTGTAAGTAGTTATCCATACGGATTTATCGGTGGCCAGGAATAGCAAAAGTGATGGGCACAAAGTCTCGAGAGAATATCAAAGTGTATCTCCGAATTCTTCTGATTAGCAGACGATCATCTGAAGTGAGGGGCTCTCCGGGAGAAAGTACTCGCGAGAACCTAAAGTTAGTTTTGTTACTAGCAAAATCGTTTAACCCGAATAGAAGAGAGTTCAGAATCCCAGAGTAAAGATCGAGGAGTAAAAGATCCTAATACCACCCAATGGCGACGTGGGCCCATGGGCCGCACAGCCATGTTAGTAAAAGTTTTGTAAAGTCTAGACTCGACTTCGGCCAAGGAGTTGGAAGGGGGATTCCTACAGGCAGTTGGCTCTGATACCAACTTGTGACGCCCCCGATTTGACCGTACACTAATCATGCACGCAAATGTGTACGATCAAGATCAGGGACTCACGGGAAGATATCACAACACAACTCTACAATTAACATAAGTCATACAAGCATCATAATACAAGCCAGGGGCCTCGAGGGCTCGAATACAAGTGCTCGATCATAGACGAGTCAGCGGAAGCAACAATATCTGAGTACAGACATAAGTTAAACAGGGTGCCATAAGATGGCTAGCACAAACTGGGATACAGATCGAAAGAGGAGCAGGCCTCCTGCCTGGGATCCTCCTAGGTCACTCCTGGTCGTCATCAGCGGGCAGCACGTAGTAGTAGGCACCTCCGGTGTAGTAGGGGTCGTCGTCGACGGTGGCGTCTGGCTCCTGGACTCCAGCATCTGGTTGCGACAACCAGGTAGAAGGGAAAGGGGAAAAGAGGGAGAAAAGCAACCGTGAGTACTCATCC
>NC_041393.1:698505946-698514213 GCF_002162155.2 Triticum dicoccoides
GCAGGGCGCGGGGTTCGGGCGCCTCCGAGCGGCGGCGGCGTCGAGCGCCCCGATCCAATTCTGGATCGGGGGAAGGGGGAGTGGGGAGTGAAGGGGGCGAGTGGGGGCGAGGGGAGGGACCGCTAGGGTTCGGTCGGGGGGTTAGTAGGCTACGGGCGACGGGGTGGGCCGGCAGGCCGCTCGGCCTCATGGCCAACTGGGCCTAGGCCCAGTCGGGAGGGGGGTTGTTTTCCTTTTATTTGTTTTCTTATTTTCTTTTCATTTTAGTAATTTTGCCTTACTGTTTTATCTTTATGCTCATTTAATTTTGTTTTAAAAAAATACATATATAAGCCCTAAATTAGAGTGGCTAGTTTTACCACTGCCACAAAAAGTTCACACCTAATTAAAATAGTTTAATATTTTATAAATTATAAAAGGCCTTTATTTAATTGTTTAAGCTACTGTTTTATTTATTTTTTAGTTATTTAAACATTTTATAAAAGTGTGGTTCCTTCACCATAGTTACCTACGCATTATTTGGCACAACCCGAACATTTTAGTTTTAATTTTTCAAAACGTTTATTGTTTGCTTGAATTTGAATTTGAATTCGAACCGGTTTCGAACTAACGCGAGATTCGCAACAGTAATCGAGGTGACGTGGCATCATTAGTAGAGGGTTACTGTAGCTTGATTACCCGGGCGTCACAATTAGGGCCCGAGTGCCATGATTTCAGATCTAAACCCTCTATGTTTTCATGAATATATTTGAATCATTGATCCTATCTTCTAGTTGCATGCACTTGTTATTGTTCTGATCCATGGACCCCAAAGTGAAAATAGTTGAGATACTCTCTGGGGATGACTGTAATTCAAGGAGTTCATGTATTCACCATGTGTTAATGCTTTGTTCTGGTTCTCTATTAAAAGGAGGCCTTAATATCCCTTAATTTCCTTATGAACCCCGTTGCCACGGGAGGGTAGGACAAAATATGTCATGCAAGTTCTTATTATATGCATGTATGACTATACATCGAATACATGCCTACATTATATTGATGAATTGCAGTTGTATCGCTCTAGGTTGTGACTGTTACATGACGAATGTCATCCAACACAAATATCCATCACTGATCCAATGCCTACACTTTTCGCATATTGATCCTTTCACTACAAGGGAAAACCCTATTAGTAGCGCTGGTTTTTTTACTACCAGTAGCACGGGTGGTCGCGCTACTACTACGGTGCTACAAGTAACTTGTAGAACTAGTGTTGGTTAAACCAGCGCTACTGCCATCCCTACTTAGTAGTTGTGTTGGTTAAACTAGTGCTACTGCTATCCCTACTTAGAAGTAGTGTTGGTCTGTGCAGAGCTACTGCTATATAGCTGTAGTGCTAGCCTACACCCCGCATTAATTCTACTTGTCAACCAGCGCTACTATTAACGTTATGCATAGCTTTTTTTCTACTGGGTATTTGTGTTGTATTTGTACAGGTTTTATACAGTAGTCTAATCATATCATGAACAAACAATATTCTCATCATAGCATACACATAATAGTCTCATCATATCATCATATCATCACATCATCCAACACAAATGATGTCTCTCATCATCATCTTGATATAGTGATACAATTTACTGGCATGTCTCGAATACAAGAAATTGCATGGTCATCACATACACATGTTTCATCATCTATATCTGAACTATGATATAGAAGAGAAGAGCGATCACTACGAGCAAGAGCGCGATAATGTAGTACTTGAGGCACCGGTACCGATCCCTCTCTTGTGCAAGCCTAAACCTCAAGTAACTAGCTTCCGCTTCGCGTCTGCTATCAAAACCTCTCTGACTGTCGCCTGAGAACTCCAACACTTGGGCCTGACACTCTGGCCACTCATCGTACACTCCTGGAACCTTCCCGACGTATATGTTGTAGCAAACTTCTTCGCCGTCGATGATCTATGTGCCTGCATCAACACATGATGAATTCATCGATAATATGCAACATAATATATAGTTGAGCAATACAAAGAGACAGAGTTAGAAAAAAAAGAAGCAACATATCATAAACATAAATAACAAAGTTCATCGTACCCAAACTAATTAACTAGAGTGATCTACGCTTGTTGAGAAGGACGGTTTAATTACATCACAAAGTTTCATCATGCATAAATTCAAAGTTTAGTCATTGAGAAAGTAGTGACTAAACGGACACATTTTCATTGTCATTCACTCCAACATGTCATGACATCCGTCGAAATCAGGGAGGAAGGACCCGAGCTACGTGAAAGGCTTCAGGTCGAGACGCTGAGCGGCTACGCGTGTTCGGACGTCTTTCTCGCGACATTTGCCGTTCTTCCTAGAAAACCCTGTTTTTTGAAGACCTCCTTCATGATGACTTGAGCCAGTTCATGCTGGATGTGATAGAACTCAGCTTGGAGTTGATGATCCGGTAAATTTCCTAGTTTCTTGGCCCATTGCAGAATTTTAGCATCACCAGATTTAGGTGACATGCAAAGATTCCGCCGATCCCTTCTGTACTCCAGCATGTGGTGGATGATGTAGAATCTATCACTGAGACTACCATTCGGTTGCTGGATGCAGCAGAAGTCGGTCTTATGGCTGAAGCAGGGCGCATGGTTCTTTGTCTTCTTGACCGTAATCTCTCCACCCTGTTGGTCGTAGCTTAAGATAGCGCTGTCGAGAAAACTCTTGATGTGTGTGTAATCCTTTTTCTTTATGTTCTTCGATGAGTCCAAGTAAAGAGCGTGGGAGAATCGAGGGTAAAGAATGATGAGGACGGCGTGGGAGTTTCTGCAGATCTTCCGCTCTTGCAAAAATTAGAACTCTTTGCTATAGCATGACAGAATCACAAACAATTTAGACAATATGCAAATACAAGTTCTCTATATGTGCTGATGTTTTCTGAATTTTCTAATCAGTCAAAATCATGTTTTGAATTACCACTTTGTTGGTTGTGCCAGTTAGACATAATATTGATTAACTTATGTTCAAAACTATAGATGCTACTTTTTGTATCACGAGGACTCATATATGTTGTTTTATTCTGCAGAAATTGAAATATGAGTGCTCTGAATTTTTGCAGCAAAGGCATGCTTGGATGTTATTTTTTTATGGACAAACCTACTCAGAAATCCCTTTAAGTTTTGCTGAGGATGAAGTTATTAAGATTTAGGGGAGATATTGATGAGAAAGGAAAACCAAGGAGACGAAATAATTCAAGCTTGGGGATGCCATGCATGCTCATTTTTTCCAAAATATTCAAGCACTAAACTTGAGGATGCCACATCCCCTCTTCCTCAACATTATCAGTATGGCTTCTAAACCTACGTTTTTATTTCTCCTCATAGTTTTCCTAAGTTCTTGGAGCATCATGTTTGTTTTATTTTTTATTAGAGATAATCATCACATATGAAAGTTAGTGTTACTGATTTTAGTATACTCTATGCACTTCACCTAAATTTTTCAGCGTAAACATGAGAGGGGACACTTTAAACTCATTGAGCTTCACTTATACTTGTACAAAAGTTGGACCTGACTTGTGCATGATTTAATTTTAATATCTACGATAGACTTGCTAATGGGTTAGAGCTAAAAATATAAACTTGTGGATCTTAATAAAAACAATCACCAGAATCTTCAGCATAAAAGTACTAGATATTTAACAATTGTTTTGAAACAACTTGAGCACTAGTAGAAAAAGGACCTATAGTCCCGGTTCGTAAGGGCCATTAGTCCCGGTTTTTGAACCGGGACTAAAGTGTCGGTACTAATGCCCTATACCTTTAGTCCCGATTCTTGCATAAACCGGGATAGATGGGCCTCCACGTGGCCGGTGCAGCGAGCCCAGGCAGGAGGCCCTTTGGTCCCGGTTGGTGGCACCAACCGGGACCAATAGGCATCCACGCGTCAGCATTTCAGGTGCTGGGTTTTTTGTTTTTTTTAAGGGGGGGGGTTAGGGGGTTTTGGGGGGTTAATTTAGGTGTTTCATGTATTGTGTTAGCTAGCTAATTAATAGAGAGAAGTGTCCTCTCTTATCTCCGTGCTTGGTCGGCGCTACGTACTATACAATAGAGAGGACTAGACACGCTAGCTAGTAAGCAAATGAAGGAAACAGAAGATCGTCATGAACATATGCATATAGAGAGAAGTGATATCGACCACCTCTCCTTCTCTGAGAGATTGGTCGAACAACAAGTTCTCGCATATCTATCCGACCCTACATACTGGCTACATATATACAATATAATTATATCTTACAATATAATCTCCTAATTCCAAATGAACTCATGGTCCACATGGTATTCTCTGTCTTTAGCGATCACGTGGTCAAGAAAGAATGCCACCAATTCCTCTTGAATTCCTCGCATACGATCTGGTGGTAGGAGTTCATCCCGCATCCGAAATATCTAATTTGAAGAAGGGGGTCAATACATATATATGAATAAATGAAACTGAACACAAATGATGGTAATAAAATAAAATTGTGAATATTATTATTTACGCACTTCATATTGTTTGTCAGAGTAGCCCCGCTCACAGGTCGTGTGGCGGATGGACTCGCAAATGTAGAATCCACAGTAATCATTCCCTTGTTCCTGCCACAACCACTTTACAAGAAATAGATCGAGGTCAATCAAACTGATAATTGGCAAGCATGCTAAATGGTATTGATGAAACTAGCGCTTGAATCACTAGGAGATGCGTGGAACATGCTACTATAGTACTTACTTTTGGGTGTCTAAATTGCAACTTCTTCGGCAGTCCCGGAGTTTTTGAAGTGAATTTTTTCCAAACCCTGCCAGCAGACAAAGAAAACAATTACTTGATATCAGGAAATGAACAAAGTTGCCGATATGGTGCGATAATGATCGATTTAACTTACTTCTCTGGAATTTCAATCATGTCCTCATACTCCTTGGGATCTTTTTGTCTCGAGTCTAAGACGGTTACTAGTCCCTGCTCAAGCTTAATCTCTAGGAGAATATAGTGAAAGTTGCGCACACATGCATAACTCATCAATTATTACTATAACCTCGACCAATAAGGGAAACCGAATATGCAGAAGACAGTAGCACTCACTGGAATTCGTAAGGGAAGAGTATTATAGCTTTGTTTTGATTTAAAAGAAACGATTGTAGCAGCTTGGCCTCGGTATCATTGGCCTGAAATTCAACCATATATGCATCTATGAGATTTGTGTTAATGAACCCAATATCACCGAGGCTAATAATCTGCATTTTGATAGAGGACCTCACATGTTGACATAGTTCATAGTTAGTGGTTTTCATGTTCAGTTGAACCATTTCTTTATGGATAAACTTACAGTAGGGTTCGAAAACACAACACCATCATAGTCGGCAATATAGGTTTAGCCTTTTGCTACATTTGCCGTGAATACTACTGTAATGTTGAGAGATATAGAAGGCCAATTGGATGCATGGTAGTAGGGTTGTTAACTTGTTAGCCACCTCGGGGCCTAACTTGGGTGCATCAGTTCTCATGTCTCATCGATATCTCCAGAGTCAATCAACCTGGTCCTCCTAGCCTATTCACCAACGTGTTTAGCAAGTATACTGTTGTATACAAAGTCAACACAAATTAAACATCGACAAGGGTCTCTTTTGGTAGTTTCATCTCTGTCTCCCAAACGTGAATGTGACTAAATTGGGGCCTAATTAGTCATGAAGACCATGGTTCCGTTTGGCTATGCTACTAATTAATGGAAAATGGTCGCTGCTGGTAGTTAAAGGCGCCAAATCAACCTCTAGCTACCTATCTTATATACTAACATAAAGCATAACGAACTCCTTTAAACAAGTAAGATTCCAATCAATGTTTGTAAGCGAAGCTAACTTATGTCATTAAGTTGCTCTGCTTATATACTATTGTATGTACCGATGGAAACAAGAATACATAGGGCTAGGGCTGGAAAAAAAGCTCGAAGCTCGCGAGCTAAACAAGTAGCTCGTGACTCGGCTCGAATCGACTAGAACTCGAAGACTAACGAGTCGAGTCGAGGTTTAGTTTAAGATCGTTTATAGACCAAGTTAAATGAGCCAATCTCATGAGTACTCGTGTAACTCGTTAGGCTCGGTATAAAAGATCAGCTACTCCAAATCCAAAAAAAAGATCAGCAACTCAGCATCCTACGTCCCAGGCGCACAACACAAGGCCCAGCCGCCCAGGAGACTCATGTGTTACAAAGAAATAACAATTGTTTAGTGATATATATGTTTAATATGTACATAATCATTTTTATCATATTTGAGGGTTTATGTTCATATATTTAACGAGCTTAACAAGCTAAACGAGCTAGCTCGTGAGTTATACGAGTCGAGTCAATCTTGGGTTTGAGCTCGTTATAGTAACGAGTCGAGTCGAGCTAGCTCGTTAACAAAACGAGCTCTAGCAAGTCGAGCCGAGCTGGCTCGACTCGGCTCGAATTCCAGCCCTACATAGGGCGGAACCAACTGATTCTAGGGCATCCAAACATATATTCCATGTGAAGCGCAGTTTTGGATATGTGGTCTGTTAGAGCATCCTTCATATCACCAGCATGTCAAATTAATTAATAAATGGATAGATAGATTAAAGAACTTAAAACCATACCATCAAAGAAGCGGCATAATATCAAAAACCTTTGATCGGGTTTACAAACCAAATTGCTTAAATTCTCGGGGACCAAAATTAAAGCTCGGGTATGATGATTTATTAACAGCATAATATTAACCACCACCCCTCCAAAATAAATGACATCGTAGATTGCGCCGACGAACTTCGAATTTTCTCTCAAAAAATGTCTTCAAGTTCTGCAGTTGTATGACTTTTATTGACATGTTAATAAGAAAATAATGAAGCGACATCTTATATAATTATTGTTTGCACCTGCCCACAATATGTCCCAATGTTTAGGGTGGGGGTGGAGATACAAAAGGAAATGACTAACACGGCAGTTCTACTTCAGTGTTGTATGCGCATATCCCAAAGATCCATGCCTGCATTATTAGCATGTGCTTCTGTTCATTATTAGCATGTGGTCCTGTTCAAAAAGAGCTTTTTTGTTGTTTACTGTTTGGTGGATATATCGATGTACAACATATATCATGCCTTCCCACGTAGATGTCTCTAGATCGATATGTATAGTTTTGACTGCATGGCAAAATTTAATTAGGTACCTTTCTGAGCCAGTCAGATGGAAATAGAACCACAAGCATATTTAGCAACCTCCATTTCTTCTTTTCCTTTCATCTTCACTTTTTTTACTTCACTTTTAAGTTTTTAACTACATCTGGAGATACAGTTACATCAAAAGCATATGATCTTATAGATGCTAGAGGGAAATCTTAATGGTATAAACGGTGTTTTTTTACTACTAACTAGAGTCCACAACAACAACCACGGACTGGCCCATGACAGCGAGGGCTCGTGTTAAGTTGTGTTTAATTAGTGTGCTTGAGCAATCTCTTGGCTTCTCTCCATCAATGGCTAGTAGGGATTGTAGTTAATATGCTTCAATCAGTCGTTGTCAATTAAGTCATTGTCATAATCAGCGTACAGCTAAAAAACAAACTTAACTTGTATATGTTTGGTCCAAATAGAACTCCACTGGTCTGTTCGTTTGTTATGTTTATACATATTTAGAGGAATGATAAGGATGTTTCCTTGGACATTAATTTATGTACTCGCACTCTTTACACATCATTGCAAAGAATTTGCCCGTGACGTGCTAGCTGAGCTCTCAGTGTATTTTTCTGGCCGGTTTAGTTAGAAAACCGCGCTAATTGAACTCTGTTTATACATAAATTAAGCCCTATTCAACGGTCAAGAACTTTGCACAAACAACACGGCCACAAGCAACACAATTGTTTAGAAACGTGATGGCATCTAGTAGTAGCTAGAGGTAGGTACCTAAGCTAAATTTTATAGTAACAAGTGATCCCAAAATAGGTAAATTATGCTAGGCTGGGTGGAGTCAAATGTGGAGTGTGGACCAAGTTAGTCAAGTAACCAGGGGATTAACTAGTCACTAAAACAAATTAACTTGACTAATGGGTGTCTCAAGTGCAATGCGGTTGCTTCTTGGGTTGCATCGACGACACACGTTCTTTTGACTCGAGAGCTTTCCAGGCAGCTTTCCAACCGATGACGGGTGGCCTTGCAACTTTCCTAGCTAATGCATGCTTGCTTTTTGTAAGAAAGATTGTGTTCGCTTGGCATAGATTAATGCAAGCATGCAAAGACATATGGAAAGGAGAG
>NC_041393.1:698514450-698518804 GCF_002162155.2 Triticum dicoccoides
CGGGGGGGGGGTCCAAAAAGTACATGTCTGATTGACGCAAGTATACACATTGAATAGTGACGTTTAGTTTGGACTGTTCTTTTTATTGAAGAGAGGGTCTCTCTCTCTCCGATCTCTTTTAATGGAAACCAGAAATTATATATAGAGTTCTAATCATCTATCACAGATTACAAAGCTTGCTTAGTGACACCAAGATGGTGGTCTTAGCCGGGTTTTCAAAATTAACCAGGCAACATTCTTCTTTATTAATCCACATGCAAATCTTTTTCCTCGTTCCGGAAAAAAAGATCGCCAGCTGAAATTGGAAAAGCACCTAAAGCAAGCAGAACTGCTGCTTACAAAAGCAACCATCACCATATGTTCAGTTCAGAGTACTTGGATTCGTGCTATAATATGTGATGAACAGTCCAACCCTTGCCAGCTTGCAATAGCCTAGAGGGCACTGCATCGCATGCTTCTCTCGGGAGCCGTCAACGACCAAACTGTGGTTTAAAATTAGTTCACAACTAAAAGCACCTCTTCGCTTGACACAAAAATATACTATATGTGTGCATTGGTTAGCGATGTCTTGCTTGTTTAGCGATACTGCCTGGGGGCTGAATAGTCCAAGGTACCGGCCTATAAGAGTATAGTAGAGCGCCTACCTGCCTAGCATGCATGCCTCGCTCACTTGTGTGCCTGCCGACCTTGCCATGCATAGTTTATAGAGTCTTCTAGAGAGTGGCGTCGCTTGGCTATTTGTATATCAATAATTGTGTGCCATATGGGTCGAAAGTTTGTGGTTTACTAACCATGCATGCATGCTTCTCGGGGGTCAGCTGCCAAGCATTTCCGGCGTAATTGCTGACCCTGGCGTGTGAATATTCCTAGCAGACTCGTACGTGGACGAGCAGGTCAAATCTAGTTGCATTTGCCAAACATGGTACTTTTTGCAACCCAAGTACGAGTACATTAATATATACTTTGTTGGAGAGACGAAAGACCCGAGTCATGAGTCACTCGACAGGGTATGAACAGGCTAGGGTTCCTGCCTAATGGTTCATCGACAGTTTAGTTAAGTATTGCCGGCATGCCCTGACTGCCGGCACTAAACAAAACCATTGTTAGTTAACTATTGGCATTCACTGCATGTTGCACCGTCCGCCCGTGGGTCGGTACGATACGGCGCACGTACTACCTGTCAGCAGCTGCATGCATGGGACTGATGGAGGGACGTACACATGCACCACATATATCTATACCTATAGCTAGCTAGGTTGTATTGACTTGAGTTTACCAGCAGCTTTAACCACCTCTATATGTGGCGACCGTGCCGGTCATGTCGCCCCTAATTAGGCGACGTGTTTGCTCGTCGACGAACACTTGTGGACAAGGAGGTTTCAATGCGTGCGCTCACGTACGACATGACCCTAGTTCATACTCCAGCACTGCACCAGCTATTAGCTTGACCAGCTAAGCCAATGAGAAGGTACGTACGTACTAGCTGGAGTACAATGCATGGCGAGCCAGGCCAAGAGCGTGGCGCCAATCCAGACCGTCCAATCTGCACGCATGCATGCACACATGCAAGCCAGCCGGCCACTCGTCCCCTGCCACCTGTAAGCCTTAGCCACCTGTCAGCCACCTCTGAGGTGGCGCCAAGTCCTGTCGTAGTACGTCCACCACACATGCACATGCCAGTAAAAATGCATGGTGGGTTAAATGGCGAGGCCCGGACAGAGGGAATCATCAAGAAACTGCGTACCGCATGCGGTGTGCAGCGCTGTGAAGGTGCGTAGTACTACAAGCCGCAAACAGTGTGGTCGTCGCTGGATCGCGTATCTCCTTTTCTGGCGAGACCCCAGCGGTACGTTCGTACGTAGTACGACCACTGTTTTGGTTCTGTGCACCACCTGATTCTCTCTGCACAGTGGGATATGCATGGATGGATAGCGATCTCGAGGAAATCGCGGAGACCACCAACTTTTGGCTTAATTTTACATTGACTAGTTACTCTACCAGTTTTGTTACACAGAGCACCAACTATTGGTGTAATCCATTGCAGGTAGTTTTAAGCTGTCGTTTAGCTCGGTTGACAAGATATCCAGTGGGTGGGTCCTGCTTGTGAGTTTAGCATTTCCCTTTTTTTAAATGAGTGAGTGAAAAAGAATCATTTCCTACAAAACATGTGTTCCAAATGATTTGAAATTTTCCTGGAAGAATCCAGGTTCATGTATGATTTGCTGGATTTATTTTATGTTTTTATTGAGATGTTCAAATTTTGAGCCAAAACTTTGGAAGTGACTAAAAATTTATAGTGCATGCTTTTACAGAATATTTAAGATTTGTAAATTTTGATCAAGTTTATAGAGAAACTTATCTACATATAAAATACAAAATAATACTCTGCCCGCCCCATAGTATAGTGTGCATTGGTATTCGTAAAAGTCAAGCTTCACATACTTTGACCAACTTTATAGAAAAATGATATAAATCTACAAATACAAAATATATTGCGTGGAAATCTAATGGTATTCATTTGGTATTCTAGATGTCAATAATTTCTTTGTAATTTTGATCAAACTTTATATAGTTTGGCTTAAAAAGTCCAAAACACAATGTATTAATGGATAGCGGGTTTACCATTAGATACATCACGAAACATATATATTTATACTATTTTATTTTAGTATTATTCTTTTGATACTTTTCTCCATAAACTTGATTAAGGCCCTAAAACACCGAATATTCTAACACCAACACGTAACCAAAGGAACCTTTTCCTAGTGAGACTTTAGTTATTTCATGAAAATAGTAACACCCATTTATTCCATTATTTTGAAATAATGAAACGAAAAATATGTATTTCTACAATTGGGGCTTATTTGGTTCAGAGGTTTTTTATTTAGAAAATAAAATCTATGCCTAAGACATTTTGTAATGTCGGTTGTGATCTATGGGATTATCCTCTCAATTCATTTTTTGGAGAATTACTTTTTGTGGTGTATATTCCAAAGAAATTTTCCATCTGCTAAAATTTGAAAATCTTTGGGGTTTTTAAAATGTAGTAATGACGCAATATTTTGTGTGTAGTGTTAAGCTTACTTTTGTGATTGATGATTGGACAGTGTTGCATTGAACTCATTTTATAATCTCTTATGCAAAAACCATGAATAAAAAAGTGGGTTACTCAAATATTCAAATGAGAAAATGGTCAGAAATGAGATTGTTTCCAATTGTCTAATTTTTTCTTATAGTATACCTAAAAATATTAAGAGAAAGTATAGGTTAAACTTATTGTGTAAAATAGACATAATAATTTGATTTTTGCAGGCTCAATGCATACATCATAATACATGTACATCCTACTGATGAAAATCTGAAATATGTATTGTGTATTTTATTATATACCTTATTGTTTCTGAGCGAATGGAGCACTGCACTGTCGATATTTTCTTTGTTATCTGTATTCGCATATTTGAGACCAATAATCCTAGACACACATGCAGTTTTGTTACAAACTAAATCTATATGCTAACTTTTCCTCTTTCCTACTAATCTCAGTTTCCTACATAAAATGATCACCCCTCCCCCTCCCTGAATTTCACATAGAAGACTCCACCTAATCATGTAAAACAAGTACGTAAGATTATTTATATAAGTAATCATTGCTCGTTTGAGGCCCACAAGGTCAACAATGTATCAAGTGTAGCGGGCAAATCTATACACCGGATGTAACAACATGCAAAATTCATGCACAAATTAGGCTATACTAGCATATTTTCCAAAACAACTCGTTTGTTTTGAAAAATCAAACCACACTCTACCTCTTTGGGCTTTGGATGCTACTATTTGTTAAATTAACGTTATAATTTTATCAACATGATGTCATAGTCCATATCATTAGGGGTAATAAACCCAACATGCTATCCCCCAAACCTTGGACCAAGTTCTAAAGGAAAAAACACCAGGGAGGGTTTATATTAGAATTTTTTAGCCTCCCGCCCCGAAACACTCATGTTTTAACCCCCCTGGTTTTTTTACCTCTTCAATGATGCAATCTCCTCTAGAAGTTACATGAATTTAATCAAGATCTGTATCTACTAACTTGGTGAAACATAGTTTCATATTTAAAGAATTGTTGAAACTTAATTTTCTATGCGGAACTTAATTTCATAGAAAACCCTAAAAGCTGGAGTATGGAATTGAATTTTTTTTGACATAAACAAGGTTCTTTGGATAAATATGGTAGCATCCTAGCAGTCAAATTTACATCAAAAAATTGGAGAAATGTGGAGAGAAGGATGTTTCATTGTTAGCCACTCATCTCATGTTATCTGTTAGCTAACTCTTACGTGGAGTGGTAGCCGAGAGG
>NC_041393.1:698519208-698542010 GCF_002162155.2 Triticum dicoccoides
GGGGCTGCAAATGGCAAAAAAGAGCATTTGGGGGTAAAAATAATAACTTTTTTCCATGCCCCTCCAAGAAAATCCTTCACAAAGTGGTCCAAGGCTGGGGGGACGGTGCCATGACTTTTCACTACAAGAAATATGTCAACTAGTGACCTTCTGTCAGTGACCCTGGAAGAATTGGTCATAGATCTATGACCATTTGAGACCAATTGGTCAAAAGCTATTCGGGGGGCTCCAAACGCTAAACCATTGCGACCATTTTGGTCAGAAAGGTCATAATTACCTTACACGAAATGGTCATAAAGCAAACAGTGCAGGTCCGCTGCCTTATTTCTAGTTGTTAACGACCAATATAGATGGTCATAGCCTTGTAGATTGTGGTGGGTTGTGATGACTAGGTGAAGGAAATATGCCCTAGAAGCAATAATAAAGTTATTATTTATTTCCTCATATCATGATAAATGTTTATTATTCATGCTAGAATTGTATTAACCGGAAAGATAATACATGTGTGAATACATAGACAAACATAGTGTCACTAGTATGCCTCTACTTGACTAGCTCATTTATCAAAGATGGTTATGTTTCCTAGCCATGGACAAAAGAGTTGTCATTTGATTAATGGGGTCACATCATTAGGAGAATGATGTGATTGACTTGACCCATTCCGTTAGCTTAGCACTTGATCATTTAGTATGTTGCTATTGCTTTCTTCATGACTTATACATGTTCCTATGACTATGAGATTATGCAACTCCCGTTTACCGGAGGAACACTTTGTGTGCTACCAAACGTCACAACGTAACTGGGTGATTATAAAGGAGCTCTACAGGTGTCTCTGAAGGGACATGTTGAGTTGGCGTATTTCGAGATTAGGATTTGTCACTCCGATTGTCAGAGAGGTATCTCTGGGCCCTCTCGGTAATGCACATCACTATAAGCCTTGCAAGCATTGCAACTAATTAGTTAGTTGCGGGATGATGTATTATGGAACGAGTTAAAAGACTTGTCGGTAACGAGATTGAACTAGGTATTGAGATACCAATGATCGAATCTCGGGCAAGTAACATAACGATGACAAAGGGAACAACGTACTGCCTCCGTTCCTTAATATAAGGTGTATTATTTTTTCAAAAAGTCAAACTTCTCTAAGTTTGACCAAGTTTACTGGCAAAAATATCAATATCTAGAATACCAAATCATTATCACTAGATTCATCATGAACTTTATTTTTATATTTTATATATTTAGTATTATAAATATTTATATATTTTGCTATAAAGTTGGTCAAACATAGACAACAATTGACTTTTTAAAAAATTAATACACCTTATATTTAGGAACGGAGGGAGTATGTTGTTATGCGGTCTGACCGATAAAGATCTTCGTAGAATATGTGGGAGCCAATATGAGCATTCAGGTTCCGCTATTGGTTATTGACCAAAAATGTGTTTCGGTCATGTCTACATTGTTCTCGAACCCGTAGGGTCCGCACGCTTAAGGTTTCGATGACAGTTATATTATGAGTTTATGTGTTTTGATGTACCGAAGGAGTTCGGAGTTCCGGATGAGATCGGGGACATGACGAGGAGTCTCGAAATGGTCGAGACATAAAGATCGATATATTGGACGACTATATTCGGACTTCGGAAAGGTTCCGAGTGATTCAGGTATTTTTCGGAGTACCGGAGAGTTACGGGAATTCGCCGGGGAGTATATGGGCCTTATTGGGCCATACATGAATAGAGGAGAGAGGCCGAAAGGAAGGAGGCCTGCACCCCCCCTCTGGTCCGAATTGGACAAGGGGCGCAGCCCCCTTTTCCTTCTTCCTCTCCCCCTCTTTCCCCTTCTCTTACTCCAACAAGGAAGGAGGGAGTCCTACTCCCGGTGGGAGTAGGACTCCCCTTGGCACGTCCCTCCTAGGCCGGCCGCCCCTTCCCCTTGCTCCTTTATATACGGGGGCAGGGGGGCACCTCTAGGCACAACAACAATTGATCCCTTGGATCTCTTAGCCGTGTGCGGTGCCCCCTCCACCATAGTCCACCTCGATAATATCGTAGCGGTGCTTAGGCAAAGCCCTGCGACGGTAGAACATCAAGATCGTCACCACGCCGTCGTGCTGACGGAACTCTCCCTCGACACTCGGCTGTATCGGAGTTCGAGGGACATCGTCGATCTGAATGTGTGCTAGAACTCGGAGGTGCTGTAGTTTCGGTGCTTGATCGGTCGGGCCGTGAAGACGTACGACTACATCAACCGCGTTGTGCTAACGCTTCCGCTTTCAGTCTATGAGGGTACGTGGACAACACTTTCCCCTCTCATTGCTATGCATCACCATGATCTTGCGTGTGTGTAGGAAAATTTTGAAATTACTACGTTCCCCAACAGTGGCATCCGAGCCAGGTTTTATGCAGAGATGTCATATGCATGAGTAGAACACAAGTGAGTTGTGGGCAACACAAGTCATACTGCTTACCAGCATGTCATACTTTGGTTCGGCGGTATTGTTGGATGAAGCGACCCGGACCGACATTACGCGTACGCTTACGCGAGACTGGTTCTACCGACGTGCTTTGCACACAGGTGGCTGGCGGGTGTCAGTTTCTCCAACTTTAGTTGAACCGAGTGTGGCTACGCCCGGTCCTTGCGTAGGTCAAAACAACACTAACTTGACGAACTATCATTGTGGTTTTGATGCGTAGGTAAGAACGGTTCTTTCTCAGCCCATAGCAGCCACGTAAAATTTGCAACAACAAAGTAGAGGATGTCTAACTTGTTTTTGCAGGGCATGTTGTGATGTGATATGGTCAAGACGTGATGTTATATTTTATTGTATGAGATGATTATGTTTTGTAATAGAGTTATTGGCAACTGGCAGGAGCCATATGGTTGTCGCTTTATTGTATGCAATGCAATCGCCCTGTAATGCTTTACTTTATCACTAAGCGGTAGCGATAGTCGTAGAAGCATAAGATTGGCGAGACGACAACGATGCTACGATGGAGATCAAGGTGTCGCGCCGGTGACGATGGTGATCATGACGGTGCTTCGAAGATGGAGATCACAAGCACAAGATGATGATGGCCATACCATATCACTTATATTGATTGCATGTGATGTTTATCTTTTATGCATCTTATCTTGCTTTGATTGACGGTAGCATTTTAAGATGATCTCTCACTAATTATCAAGAAGTGTTCTCCCTGAGTATGCATCATTGCGAAAGTTCTTCGTGCTGAGACACCATGTGATGATCGGGTGTGATAGGCTCTACGTTCAAATACAACGGGTGCAAAACAGTTGCACACGCGGAATACTCAGGTTAAACTTGACGAGCCTAGCATATACAGATATGGCCTCAGAACACGGAGACCGAAAGGTCGAGCGTGAATCATATAGTAGATATGATCAACATAGTGATGTTCACCATTGAAAACTACTCCATCTCACGTGATGATCAGACATGGTTTAGTTGATTTGGATCACGTGATCACTTAGATGACTAGAGAGATGTCTGTCTAAGTGGGAGTTCTTAAGTAATATGATTAATTGAACTTAAATTTATCATGAACTTAGTAAGGGTAGTATTTTGCAAATTATGTTGTATATCAATAGCTCGCGTTGTTTTGCTTTCATATGTTTATTTTGATATGTTCCTAGAGAAAAATTGTGTTGAAAGATGTTAGTAGCAATGATGCGGATTGTATCCGTGATCTGAGGTTTATCCTCATTGCTGCACAGAAGAATTATGTCCTTAATGCACCACTAGGTGACAGACCTATTGCAGGAGCAGATGCAGATGTTATGAATGTTTGGCTAGCTCAATATGATGACTACTTGATAGTTTAGTGCACCATGCTTAACGGCTTAGAATCGGGACTTCAAAGACGTTTTTGAACGTCATGGACCATATGAGATGTTCCAGGAGTTGAAGTTAATTTCAAGCAAATACCCGAGTTGAGAGATATGAAGTCTCCAACAAGTTCGATAGCTAAAAGATGGAGGAGAATCGCTCAACTAGTGAGCATGCGCTCAGATTGTCTGGGTACTACAATCGCTTGAATCAAGTGGGAGTTAATCTTCCAGATAAGATAGTGATTGACAGAGTTCTCTAGTCACCATCACCAAGTTAGTAGAACTTTGTGATGAACTATAGTACGCAAGGGATGACGAAAACGATTACGAAGCTCTTCGTGATGTTCAAATCGACGAAGGTAGAAATCAAGAAAGAGCATCAAGTGTTGATGATTGACAAATCACTAGTTTCAATAAAAGGGCAAAGGGAAAGAAAGGGGAACCTCAAGTAGAATGACAAGCAAGTTGTCACTCCCGCAAAGAAGCCCAAAGCTGGACCAAAGCCTGAAACTGAGTGACTATAATGCAAAGGAAATGGTCACTAGAAGTGGAAATGCCCTGAATATTTGGTGGATAAGAAGGATGGAAAGTGAACAAGGGTATATTTGATATACAGGTTATTCATGTGTACCTTACTAGTGTTTATAGTAGCCCCTGAGTATTTGATACTTGTTCGGTTGCTAAAAATTAGTGACTCGAAACAGGAGTTACAGAATAAACAGAGACTAGTTGAGGGTGAGGTGACGATGTGTATTGGAAGTGGTTCCAAGATTGATATGATCATCATCGCACACTCCCTATACTTTTGGGATTAGTGTTAAACCTAAATGAATGTTATTTGGTGTTTGCGTTGAGCATGAATATGATTTGATCATGTTTATTGCAATACGGTTATTCATTTAAAGTCAGAGAATAATTGTTATTCTGTTTACATGAATAAAGCCTTCAATGGTCATACACCCAATGAAAATAGTTTATTGGATCTCAATCATAGTGATACACATATTATTGATGCCAAAAGATGCAAAGTTGATAATGATAGTGTAACTTATTTGTGACACTGCCGTTTGGGTCATATCGTTGTAAAGCGCATGAAGATACTCCATAAAGATGGATTTTTGGAATCACTTGGTTATGAATCATTTGATGCTTGCGAACCGTGCCTTTTGGGCAAGATGACTAAAACTCCGTTCTCCAGAACAATGGAACGAGCTACTGACTTATTGGAAATAATACATACCGATGTATGCGATCCGATGAGTGTTAAGGCTTGCGGCGTGTATCGTTATTTTTTGACCTTCACAGATGATTTGAGCAGATATGGGTATATCTACTTGATGAAACATAAGTCTGAAACATTTGAAAAGTTCAAAGAATTTCAGAGTGAAGTGGAAAATCATCGTAACAAGAAAAATAAAGTTTCTACGATCTGATCGTGGAGGAGAATATTTGAGTTACGAGTTTGGCCTTCATATAAAACAATGTGGAATAGTTTCACAGTTCACACCACCTGGAAACACCACAACGTTATGGTGTGTCCGAACGTCGTAACCACACTTTATTTGATATTGTGCGACCTATAATGTCTGTTATCGGTTTACCACTATCGTTTTGGGGTTATACATTAGAGACATTTGCATTCACTTTAAAAAGGGCACCATCTAAATCTGTTGAGACGACACCGTATGAACTATGGTTTAGCAGTAAACCTAAGCTGTCGTTTCTTAAAGTTTGGAGTTGCGATGCTTATATGAAAAAGGTTTTCAACCTGATATGCTCGAACCCAAATCGGAGAAGTGCGTCTTCATAGAATACCCAAAGGAAAACTGTTGGGTACACCTTCTATCATAGATCCGAAGGCAAAAACATTCATTGCTAAGAATGGATCCTTTCTAGAGAAGGAGTTTCTCTCAAAAGAAGTGAGTGGGAGGAAAGTAGAACTTGATGAGGTAATTGTACCTTCTCCTGAATTAGAAAGTAGTTCATCACATAAATCAGTTCCAGTGATTCCTACACCAATTAGTGAGGAAGCTAATGATGATGATCATGAAACTTCAGATCAAGTTACTACAAAAGCTCGTAGGTCTTCCAGAGTAAGATCCGCACCAGAGTGGTACGGTAATCCTGTTCTGGAAGTCATGTTACTAGACCATGATGAACCTACGAACTATGAGGAAGCAATGATGAGCCCAGATTCCGCGAAATGGCTTGAGGCCATGAGATCTGAGATGGGATCCATGTATGGGAACAAAGTATGGACTTTGATTGACTTGCTCAATGATCAGCAAGCCATGTTAAATAAATGGATCTTCAAGAGGAAGACGGACACTGATAGTAGTGTTACTAGATACTAAGATCGACTTGTTGCGAAAGGTTATCGACAAGTTCAAGGTGTTGAATACGATGAGATTTTCTCACTCGTATCGATGCTTAAGTCTGTCTGAATCACGTTAGCAATTGCCACATTTTATGAAATCTGGCAAATGGATGTCAAAAACTGCATTCCTCAATGGATTGTTTAAAGAAGTGTTGCATATGATGCAACCAGAAAGTTTTGTCAATCCTAAAGGTGCTAACAAAAATGTGCAAGCTCCAGCGATCCATCAATGGACTGGTGCAAACATCTCGGAGTTGGAATATACGCTTTGATGATTTGATCAAAGCATATGGTTTTATACAGACGTTTGGAAAGGCCTGTATTTACAAGAAAGTGAGTGGGAGCTCTGTAGCATTTCTGATATTATATGTGCAAGACATATTGTTGATTGGAAATGATATAGAATTTCTGGATAGCATACAAGAATACTTGAATAAAAGTTTTTCAATGAAAGACCCCGGTGAAGCTGCTGACACATTGAGCATCAAGATCTATAAGATAGATCAAGACGCTTGATAAGTTTTTTCAATAAATACATACCTTGATAAGATTTTGAAGTAGTTAAAAATAGAACAATCAAAGAAAGAGTTCTTGTCTGTGTTGCAAGGTGTGAAGTTGAGTAAGACTCAAAACCCGACCATGGCAGAAAATAGAAAGAGAATGAAAAGTCATTCCCTATGCCTCAGTCATAGGTTCTATAAAGTATACTATGCTGTGTACCAGACCTATTGTATACCTTGCTCTGAGTTTGGCAAAGGAATACAATTTTGATCTAATAGTAGATCACTGGACAACGGTCAAGAATATCCCTAGTGAGGACTAAGGAGATGTTTCTCGATTATGGAGGTGATAAAAGAGTTCGTCCAAAAAGTTACATCGGTGCAAACTTTTACACTGATCCAGATGACTCTAAGTCTCAATATGGATACATATTGAAAGTGGGAGCAATGAGCTAGAGTAGCTCCGTGTAGAGCATTGTAGACATAGAATATTTGCAAAATACATACAGCTCTAAATGTGACAGACCCGTTGACTAAACTTCTCTCACGAGCAAAACATGATCGTAACTTAGTACTCTTTTGGGTGTTAATCACATAGCAATGTGAACTAGATTATTGACTCTAGTAAACCCTTTGGGTGTTGATCACATGACGATGTGAACTATGGGTATTAATCACATACATATGTGAATATTGGTGTTGAATCACATGCTGATGTGAACTAGATTATCGACTCTAGTGCAAGTGGGAGACTGAAGGAAATATGCCCTAGAGGCAATAATAAAGTCATTATTTATTTCCTTATATCATGACAAATGTTTATTATTCATGCTAGAATTGTATTAACGGGAAACATAGTACATGTGTGAATACATAGACAAACATAGTGTCACTAGTATGCCTCTACTTGACTAGCTCATTTATCAAAGATGGTTATGTTTCCTAGCCATGGACAAAAGATTTGTCATTTGATTAACGGGATCACATCATTAGGAGAATGATGTGATTGACTTGACCCATTCCGTTAGCTTAGCACTTGATCGTTTAGTATGTTGCTATTGCTTTCTTCATGACTTATACATGTTCCTATGACTATGAGATTATGCAACTCCCGTTTACCGGAGGAACACTTTGTGTGCTACCAAACGTCACAACATAACTGGGTGATTATAAAGGAGCTCTACAGGTGTCTCTGAAGGTATATGTTGGGCTGGCATATTTCGAGATTAGGATTTGTCACTCCGATTGTCGGAGAGGTATCTCTGGGCCCTCTCGGTAATGCACATCACTATAAGCCTTGCAAGCATTGCAACTAATTAGTTAGTTGCGGGATGATGTATTACGGAACGAGTAAAGAGACTTGCCGGTAACGAGATTGAACTAGGTATTGAGATAACAACGATCGAATCTCGGGCAAGTAACATACCGATGACAAAGGGAACAACGTATGTTGTTATGCGGTCTGACCGATAAAGATCTTCGTAGAATATGTGGGAGCCAATATGAGCATCCAGGTTCCGCTATTGCTTATTGACCGAAAACGTGTTTCGGTCATGTCTACATTGTTCTCGAACCCGTAGGGTCCACATGGTTAAGGTTTCGATGACAGTTATATTATGAGTTTATGTGTTTTGATGTACCAAAGGAGTTTGGAGTCCCGGATGAGATCGGGGACATGACGAGGAGTCTCGAAATGGTTGAGATGTAAAGATCGATATATTGGACGACTATATTCGAACTACGGAAAGGTTCCGAGTGATTCGGATATTTTTCGGAGTATCGGAGAGTTACGGGAATTCGCCGGGGAGTATATGGGCCTTATTGGGCCATACGGGAATAGAGGAGAGAGGCCAAAAGGAAGGAGGCCTGCGCCCCCCTTCTGGTCTGAATTGGAAAATGGGCGCAACCTCCTTTTCCTTCTTCCTCTCCCACCCTTTCCCCTTCTCTTACTCCAACAAGGAAGGAGGGAGTCCTACTCCCGGTAGGAGTAGGACTCCCCTTGGCGCGCCCCTCCTAGGCCGGCCGCCCCCTTCCCCTTACTCCTTTATATATGGGGGCAGGGGGGCACCTCTAGGCACAACATCAATTGATCCCTTGGATCTCTTAGCCGGGTGCGGTGCCCCCCTCCACCATAGTCAACCTCGATAATATTGTAGCGGTGCTTAGGCGAAGCCCTGCGACGGTAGAACATCAAGATCGTCACCACGCCGTCGTGCTGACGGAACTCTCCCTCGACACTCGGCTGGATCGGAGTTCGAGGGACGTCATCGAGCTGAACGTGTGCTAGAACTCGGAGGTGCCGTAGTTTCGATGCTTGATCGATCGGGCCGTGAAGACGTACGACTACATCAACCGTGTTGTGCTAACGCTTCCGCTTTCGGTCTACGAGGGTACGTGGACAACACTCTCCCCTCTCGTTGCTATGCATCACCATGATCTTGCGTGTGCTTAGGTCAATTTTGAAATTACTACGTTCCCCAACACTAGGCGCCATCTCATGAGTTTTGCCTATGAGTCATGTCCATGTGTCAATTTTTGCCCTAGGTTGTGAAGCAACCTATATTTCTGTTATTCCAAAAATTCCCAAACAATTCTCATAAATTGTTTGGATCATATCTTCATCAAATATGTCAAAAACATTCCTGGCCTAGTTCAAAAATAACTCACCAATATTCATTTTCCTATTCTGTTCAGAGCAGCACTTTGTGAAGGAAGTACCACTTAGGCATGTCCAAATGGTATCCATTTTCTACAGTGCTTTCCTATGCCCAAATAACCGTCCTCCACCAAATGCCAGCTCAATCCATTCATTATTTTGAGCCCAGCTTCAACATTCGTATTTATGTCATGTGTGGTACTTTGCAAAGCAAGTACCACCTAGGATCCTCCTTTTGAGGTAAAAATTTGTGAAAACGGTCTTCTTAGTAACTGATCATCCTCAGCCAAAACTCACGCCCATTAGCCATGTGCATTTCCCGTACCAATCTTATGTTGCTTATTCATGTTTGAGCATCGATCGATCTCCTCGTGAGAATCTTATGTTGTGATTTTCTTCCTAGCACCTACCTGGGGAGTTCCCAACCCACTAGACATGCCTAGCCCCCAGGAACACATGGCAACACCACGGTCACGCGGTGACCATGCGGCGGGCATGCGAGCTTACGCGCTCTATAGTTGGGGCCCTCGGCCACCGTCCAAACCTGGATGTCTCGCCATCAAACCATGTATTTCTGATTAAATAGATACTTATTTACCTAGAAATGATTTTTGGAAAAAATAAAGAGCAAACTATGAGGCAGCTGCAGTTCAAATTTGACCCGCTTCCAGCTGAATCCACGGGAATTTGTCTTTTTCACCAGAGGTGGATCAAAAATTTTGACACCCAACCATTTTGTCAATTGTGCATTAAATATGGCCTAGTATTTTATAAAATTGATTAGGTCCAATTTTGCAACAAATATATGGTAGGTCCTTCACAAAAAAAACTCATTTCGGGCACTCGGAAAATGGAAAATGAATTTTCCATGCAAAGAAAATGAAAACTCCCTTAGGCAACATTGTTTGGAATTCCAAGATGCACCCTTGTGCACAATATGAGATCATTTGAACAAACTATGCCATGAATGTGGCCATAAGATTGATCATTTGGCTTGAAAGCCATGAATCTTCACACTTGATAGCTCGTTTCTGAGAACTTTTTTTAAATAATTACCGTATTACAAGTTTATTATTTTTCCTGGAAACTTGGTCACATATAATGACACAATGCGAAGGTTTTCCAATTTTTTTATTTTTTTTTGAATTTTTTATGCCCATTTCAAAATGCGGTCAAAACGGCGGGCTTGACCGTTCCTATCTAGTGGTTGAATCTTGGAATTTTTCTGGTGTTTCTCTTATTAAATATATACTTATGTACCTAGAAATGATTTTTGGAAAAAATAAAGACCAAACTATGAGGCAGCTGCAGTTCAAATTTGACCCGCTTCCAACTGAATCGACGGGAATTTGTCTTTTTCACCAGAGGTGGATCAGAACTTTTGACACCCAACCATTTTGTCAATTGTGCATTAAATATAAAATAGATTAGATCCAATTTTGCAACAAATATATGGTAGGTCCTTCACAAAAAAACTCATTTCGGGCACTCGGAAAATGGAAAATGAATTTTTCGTGCAAAAAAAATGAAAACTCCCTTAGGCAACATTGTTTGGAATTCCAAGATGCACCCTTGTGCACAATATGAGATCATTTGAACAAACTATGCCATGAATGTGGCCATAAGATTGATCATTTGGCTTGAAGGCCATGAATCTTCACACTTGATAGCTCGTTTCTGAGAACACTTTTTAAAAATAATTACCGTATTACAATTTTATTTTTTTCCTGGAAACTTGGACACATATAATGACACAATGCGAAGGTTTTCCAATTTTTTGATTTTTTTTTGAATTTTTTCTGCCCGTTTCAAAATGCGGTCAAAACGGCGGGCTTGACCGTTCCTATCTAGTGGTTGAATCTCGGATTTTTTTTGGTGTTTCTCTGATTAAATAGATACTTATGTACCTAGAAATGATTTTTGGAAAACATAAAGAGCAAACTACGAGGCAGCTGCTGTTCAAATTTGACCCGCTTCCAACTAAATCGACGGGAATTTGTCTTTTTCACCAGAGGTGGATCAAAACTTTTGACACCCAACCATTTTGTCAATTGTGCATTAAATACGGTCTAGTATTTAATAAAATTGATTAGGTCCAATTTTGCAACAAATATATGGTAGGTCCTTCACAAAAAAAACTCATTTCGCGCACTCAGAAAATGGAAAATGAATTTTCCGTGCAAAGAAAATGAAAACTCCCTTAGGCAACATTGTTTGGAATTCCAAGATGCACCCTTGTGCACAATATGAGATCATTTGAACAAACTATGTCATGAATGTGGCCATAAGATTGATCATTTGGCTTGAAAGCCATGAATCTTCACACTTGGTAGCTCATTTCTGAGAACACTTTTTTAAAATAATTACCGTATTACAAGTTTATTATTTTTCCTGGAAACATGGTCACATATAATGACACAATGCGAAGGTTTTCCAATTTTTTGATTTTTTTTGAATTTTTTATGCCCGTTTCAAAATGCGGTCAAAACGGCGGGCTTGACCGTTCCTATCTAGTGGTTGAATCTTGGATTTTTTGTTGTTTCTCTGATTAAATAGATACTTATGTACCTAGAAATGATTTTTGGAAAAAATAAAGAGCAAACTAAGAGGCAGCTGTAGTTCAAATTTGACCCGCTTCCAACTGAATCGACGAGAATTTGTCTTTTTCACCAGAGGTGGATGAAATTTTTTGACACCCAACCATTTTGTCAATTGTGCATTAAATATAAAAGAGATTAGGTACAATTTTGCAACAAATATATGGTAGGTCCTTCACAAAAAAACTCATTTCGGGCACTCGGAAAATGGAAAATGAATTTTCCGTGCAAAGAAAATGAAAACTCCCTTAGGCAACATTGTTTGGAATTCCAAGATGCACCCTTGTGCACAATATGAGATCATTTGAACAAACTATGCCATGAATGTGGCCATAAGATTGATCATTTGGCTTGAAAACCATGAATCTTCACACTTGATAGCTCGTTTCCGAGAACACTTTTTAAAAATAATTACCGTATTACAAGTTTATTTTTTTTCCTGGAAACTTGGTCACATATAATGACACAATGCTAAGGTTTTCCAATTTTTTGATTTTTTTTGAATTTTTTATGCCCGTTTCAAAATGTGGTCATGTCACATCCCTGGCTTTGCTATGCACTTGGGCTAGCTTGGTTGTTGCATCATGTCTAAATTTCTTTTAAATTTGAAATGGGGATGTTCAAACCCTAGCGGATAATAATTTTAACTAGGTTCAATTCAAATATTTTCTTTGGACCCAAAATGCCCTCCAAAAATGTTCATTATTTCTGGGAAAAGGTTAAAACCTTAATCAGAGGTCATGCACATTTTTCCAATGCATTTATGGTTTTTGAATTAATTCATAATTGTATTTGAGTTGGAGCAAATAAATTCTATAAATATTTTTATTGCTCCAATAATTCTGGAATATTTTGTGGAGCTCTAGGATAAACTTTAATGCATCCACAATAATTCCGAGAGAGCTGCAAAAATAATTTGGTTAAGAAACCAAATTAAAACAAAACTGCAAAATTAGAAAACAGAAACAAAAAAAAAAAAAGAACAGAGTACTCACCTGTAACTTACCTGGCATTCTAGCCCACCTGGCGGCCCATCTGAGCTGGCCGGCCCAGCCCACCTCCTCCTCTCTGTCGTCTTCCTCCCCCTCGCCCCGAAGCTGCTCGGTGGCGAGCGCCGACGCCGCCCCGGCCACCTCCTACTTGCCGCTTCGCCCTGGCCTCTTCGGGAGATGCCACGCAGCCCCCTCGCTCCTCTCTCTCACTCTCTCCTGACCCCCTTCTCCCTACTCTGCTCTCCCCCTCTCGCACCCGAGCGCGCTCATCGCCGCCGCTCGCAACCACCGCGGCCACAGCCACTTCCTCGCTCCCTCTTCGCATCCCTAAGCTCCGTCCCGACCCCGTGGAGCTACACACATGACGCACGCGACCCCGGGAGGCCAGCAACGTCGCCATCACCGTCGTCTTCTACCTCGGACCCGCCGGCCATCACCGTCAAATTCGTCGGCTCCGGACCGTCCCCGACCTCACCGAGCGTTCCACCGGCACCGCTGTGAGCCCCCGGTCCTCTTCCCCCTTATTACGCCTTCGTTTGATTGCCGTAGCCGCCGCCCCCTTGCTAACAGCAGCCGCCGCCACATGGGATCATCGCCGGCGAAACCCCGGTGACCATTTGGTCACGGGCGTGCACCCGTTGTGCTTGCCGCGACCCGTAGAGCCCCTCCAGCGCCTCAGCTCCCTTGTTTGCGAGCAGCAACACCGAACCCGACCGCACCCGAACTCCGGCCGCCGCTCACGAGCTCGCCGTCGTCGGTACCGGCCACCACAGGCACGACCACCACCACCGTTCGATGCGCACCAGCAAGGGCTCTCGAACGAGCCCAAGCACGGCCTCGCCCGTGCCCTGTAGCGTGTTTCCGACGGCCGCCACCGTCCCGGGCCTCGTCGGCGTCGAGACGCCGGCGGGATTGACCCTACTGACCAGGGGTTTGACCCCGTTGACTACTGACCATGTGGGCCCAGTTTGACCCCCTGGGTCAATGACAGGTGGGGCCCAGCTCTGTTAGTTAATTAGGATTAGTACTAATTGAATTAGTTAAACTAATTACCCCTGCTGACACTGACAGTGGGCCCCGTGGCTATAAATTTGATTAGTTAGAATTAATTAACTCTGTTAGTCACCTGAGTCACTGACCAGTGGGCCCCACGGGTCAGGTTTGACCCGGACCAGCCCCTGTTGACCCGCTGACGTCATGCCAACGTCATGCTGATGCAATAATTCCTTTCTGGAATTTAAATAAATCTTAAATGATTTAATATTTTCAGAAAATGTCCAAAACTTCTAAAATTCATAGAAATTCAACCGTAACTCCAAATTAAATAAATTATATATGAAAAATTATCAGAAAAATTCAAGGAATCCATCTGTACCATTTTCATGCATGTTTGAACAATGTTTGTGCTCTGTTTTGGACAAAACAAATAAAAGGGGTATTTAAATAATCATATATGGAGTTGGAGTTTGAATCATGTATTCAAACCAACTTCATTTAAATCATAGCTAGGTGCATTAGCTCAAAACACCAGCATATTGCCATGTCATTATCATGCATCATATTGTTGCATTGCATTGATTGTGTTTCTTCTTGTTTGTCAGTGATTGTCCCCTCTCGATAGACGTGTACCGGCGATGTGATCGATGACACCGATGAAGAGCTATATTATCTTCAGAAGTGCCAGGCAAGCAACCCCCCCCCCTTGTTCATTCCGATAAAATCCCACTATCTCGCTCCTGCTCTCTTTTACTGCATTAGGACAACAACGACATATTTGTTACTTGCTGCGGTAGCTGAACCCCTTTATCCATTGCATGACCTGTCATTGCCACAGTAAATAGATGAAACCCACTAGCATGAGTAGGAGTTGTTTGAGCCCTGATGTGCCTACTCATTCATGCTTGTTTGTCATGCCTGCTACTGCTTAGAGTTGAGTCAGGTCTGATTCATCGGGGATGAATCAGAGGTGGGGTCAACATGTCCTACCGTTGAGAGCTAAATGTGTGAACACGATTTGGTAAAGGTAGCGGTGAGAGGCCATGTAGGAGTACATGGTGGGTTGTCTCATTGCCGCCGTCCTCAGGAACTGAGTTCTGTGTTTGTGATCCATGATCAGTTACTACCACACATTGGGCTCCGGGCGCTCCAAGCTCTCTCGACTTATTAATCAACTTGATCTCTGTCCAGGAGTTGCAACTAGTTTCTGGTGTTTGTAGGTAGTGTTAGTAGTCTACCAAGTGGCACCCGGTACAGGTGGGCTTGGGACAGACTAGGCATAGTGGCACGGTGTACCAAGTGGCACCCGGATGGTGGGCTTGGGAACCCTGCTCACATCGTTTGGGGCCGTGAGCGACACCCCGGCCGGATCTCCTTGCGGATGGAACCCGAATAGGCGATAAACCTGGACTAGAGACTTGTTCGGTTAGTCAGGTCGTGGCCGACTCCCTCGCCCGGCTTCCGCTTGAAGGTTGCCGAGGTACATGACGTGTACATGGCGATAAGTGGCGAAAGCGTGTGTGAAGAAGTACACCCCTGCAGGGTTATCATTATCTATTCGAATAGCCGGATTCCTCGGATATGGAAACTTGGACCCCTTGTACAGTTCATAGACAAGTGAAAGTGGATACTCTAAAATGCGCAAGATAAGCGTGAGTGTTATGGATGGCGTTGTCGTAGGGAGACGAGAGCGGATCCATAATGGTGTATTGTTATGGTGAATATGTGGACTCGTGTGCGCCACCTCAAAAGAGTTACTTGCAGTCGTAGTTCAGGTTAGCCACCGAGTCAAAGCTGGCTTGCTGCAGTTAAACTCCACCACCCCCTTTGTTGATAATGATGCATATGTAGTTAGATCTGATGTAAGTCTTGCTGGGTACATTTGTACTCACGTTTGCCTATTTTATGTTTTTGCAGAGAGACTTCAGTCTCACTAGTAGTTCCGCGTGGACTTCGATGTTTAGCTTGTTACCTCAGCTACGATCTTGTGCCCTCGGCAGGATCTGGTAGATAGTCAGGCTTCTCAGCCTTTTTCATTTATAGATGTCTGTACTCAAACATGATAGCTTCCGCATGTGCTTTGATTTGTATGCTCTGAGTGTTGGGTCATGAGACCCATGTTTGTAATATCTCGCTCCTCGAAGCCTATTGAATAAAATACTTGAGTTGTAGAGTCATGTTGTGATGCCATGTTGTATTTGCACATATCGAGCATATTGTGTGTATGTTATTGAAATGCTTGGTATGTGTGGGATCTGACTATCTAGTTGTTTATCTTTAGTAGCCCCTCTTACCGGGAAATGTCTCCTAGTGTTTCCACCGAGCCATGGTAGCTTGCTACTGCTCCGGAACACTTAGGCTGGCCGGCATGTGTCCTTCTTCGTTCCTGTGTCTGTCCCTTCGGGGAAATGTCACGCGATAAATACCGGAGTCCTGTTAGCCCGCTATAGCCCGGTTCACCGGAGTCCTGCTAGCCCAGTGCTACACCCTGGATTCACTCGCTGATGACCGACACGTTCGATGCTGGGTCATGGATGCCTGTCCCTGTAAGTCTGTGCCACTTTGGGTTTACGACTAGCCATGTCAGCCCGGGCTCCTTATCATATGGATGCTAGCGACACTGTCATATACGTGTGCCAAAAGGCGCAAACGGTCCCGGGCAAAGGTAAGGCGACACCCGTGGGAATACCGTGCGTGAGGCCGCAAAGTGATATGAGGTGTTACATGCTAGATCGATGTGGCATTGAGTCGGGGTCCTGACAGCGTTGGTATCAGAGCTTGACTGCCTGTAGGATTACCAAGCCAAACTGGTCGAAGTCGAGTCTAGAAATGCTTTAGTTATGTAAGGGAATTGATTGTGGGATGGAACGTAAGGCTCCTTTTACTCCTTATACCTCATGCCCTTCTGATCTGAGTCATCTTATCTTTCCTACGGGGATTAAGAACTAGGCTATCTCTTCTTTCTATCAGGATCACGTGTTACTAATCCGTAGACTTATAAGATTGTTTGATTCAAGCTTGAGTTCAGTTCCTACGACTTCTATATGTTAATTGTTGATCTCGAAAACCTTGATATTGTGCTTCTGAGTGGTTATGCCACCATTTTTGTGAATGTCTCAAATCTTTTCTGAGCATTTACAGCCATTATGCTTTCCGAGTCATCCCAGGTTTCTAAATAATCTGATGCATTTGCAAATCCTTTCTTTCCGCTCCCGATGTCCTTTATGGCCAGATTAACCACACTAGACGGTGAGTTGAGGTACTCTATTGCCTCGACATTTATGTTGGAGTTATTATTATGACCCTAGGTGTCTCAGGGGATCATCTAGTGGTCTAGCCATGATTTGTGTCCCGTGATGCCACTAGTAGTAGGTATTCTACTCCTGGGTTTTGAACCCGAGATTCACCCTACTTGCTTCATGTTGATAGTTTTGCTCGTTCCTTTAGGTTATTAGTAACCTTTGCATTAGTCCTCGATGTTCGTGGTATTTCCTTCTTCCAAATACTATGAACCGCTTATGGCAGATGTTCCTCACTGATCGAAAGATCACAATCAGAGTGCTCTCGATGGGTTCTCGATTCTATATTGTGACTCTGCCAGTTCAACCTTTCTGCATGGGTTATCCGGAAGAAATGTGTTGAATTCGTTTGACATGCTAGTCCATGCATCCACAACTCAGAAAATCATATGTTCCTTTGAGTTGTCCCTCTTTAGTTGTTTTCTGGCCCTCGTCTATCAATTGATAGTCAGGAGTAATTGTGCATTCGTGTTATCAATGCTTATTACTCTTGTGGTCCGTCAAGCCATTCTGTCCTGGATAACTTGGAGAAACAAACTCCAGTACCTCATCCATATCTAGGATTGGGTCAAAGCAGTTGTATTCCGCAGATCAAATGCCAATCCAGCTTTTGGTTCTGTTCTACCTTGGAGTATTACCCCCTTTATGTCAGAATTGTCATGAGAACTGCACCAACTCTCATGAATTTTGACGTAGTGATACTTCTCACCATCATTAGTCATTCCTCGGTCTTCGTGTTGATGCAACCGAAATACCGACAAATGAATTGTGATGTGTGAAATCAATACCCCTAGCAACCTCGTTGCTTGGTAGTCAAAGGACAATAACTTCATTCTTAGCGTGTTGGTTTTTGAACCATCCTTCTAAGACTGATCGTGCTACCTAGTCCTTATTTCGGTGCACCCTTCGATTAATGAGTTAGGATCTTGTCAAGTCCTCACTCATTTGATCATATCGTCTTGCCCTCAAAAGCGAGATTGTTCTCGAGCTTAGTAACATACCGGTGGCTCGTGATTTTCCGAATATCTTCTCGGAAGTATTACCAGGTTGTCCCCTGACTGTTATGTTGAGCTCGTGATCAAGTTGGTTTCTTGTGAACCACCCTCTCTCCAAGAATCGGTGTTGGATACCCTGAGCTAGTTGGTTAAGCTAAACAGCAACTTGGAGAGTTGGAAGATAAAAGCTTGTCTGACTTAGTTCATGTTAAGGGATATCTTTCGTGTATGTGTGTATGTTGAAGAAAGGTGATGTCTTCATCGATTGGTCCCTGTGATCAGTTGTTGGACCTATTATCTTGTTAAAACTTTGATTTGAGTGTGGGCTATTCTCAAATCAAATCAGAACCAACGATGTTCGTAATGTTGTCTTACTCGTGGTTGACTCCTGGAGCATACACCATTATATCTTATGGGTCTGACCAATGCTATCACCTGTTCACATAATTAGGGAATTCCATCTTCATGGAAATCTCGATGAATTGTTGTTGAGCCCATCAACATGATTTTATCTTCTCCAAGATCTTGTTGAACAATAAGTTAGTGTTGGAAACTTTTGAAGCATTTTCTTCATGCTAGCTCATGAAGTATTTGTTTGATGAAAGGAGTGACTTCCTCTTATACACGTGCATTTGGTGAAAGTTGCCGCCATGAATTTGAGAAAGTCAATGTTGCTTCCTTTGGAATCGTCTCAAATCATTCATGCATATGTGCGAAGTATTCTGTGGTTCGAAGACTTGCAACCTTCATTCCATATGTAGTCCTAGCACCCCAAGCCACTGATTGATTTGCTCAAGGAAAAGGAATTGTTGTGTTAATTCTAGATCGTGCACAAGACTCCGATATCCTCGTTGATGGTTCCCCACCGGAACTCGGTAGTGTTTTATTGTAAGACTACCATGTGATCATGTTTTGTCTGAGACAACATGTTCACATGTGTGTAGCAGAACCAACTCATGTTTTGGAGCTTGCTATCGTAGTTCATTCCCCGAGAATCTCGCAATGTCATCTCGTCGATTTGTGTTGCCAACTTTCATTTTCTTCCTAGACTTGATGAGTCTGGAATGTCCTGACACCAACCAGATCTGAATCTCAGGTAGATATGATGGTTGGAACATTTCCCAAGAACTATAATATTGGTCCCTCGATAGCCGGTGAAGTGGATGTTATGGCCAACACACCCAGCCGGAAGACCTATTATTATAGTATCTTGATTGAAGAAGTTGGCCACCTTCCCATAAGGACTTCGTAGGATTTACTCCCTAATTGTGCCTTATGATTTTTGTCTTCCCGAAGTCCGACCTTTTACTTGATGTTCTAGATATCAAACCGTCTTTATGAATGGGTTACGCTAGCACATCAAGGAGAACATTAGAAGCGGAGTGCTAAATGTCTCTCGGTCGATTATCCAGATTTTGCTTCCTTGGCCCCGCCAAGGTGAAATCTGAGACGGTGATATCTTCCTTTGCATCTGCATCCTCCATCACCATTCATCATGGTAGTAAGTGGTGTTGCCAGGATCCTTGTCATTGATGTTGGTAAAACCTTGATGAATATGGAGATGCTCAAGTTCTTGAGAGCACGCACAAGTGCTAGGTTTGATCGTCGGCATTAACTATATAGTGCTCTCAGTTTTCCTCGGCAATGCTATGACCTTTTCAAACAGTGAATTCACTCGTTATTGTTGGGTTCTTCCCTAGTTACCAGAATCATTCCCAGCATTTGCATTTTGTTCCCAGCTTGCACCGCCAATGTGCCATTCTACCACGGGTCTCTTCCATTTCCGGTGGTAAGCAAATTCATCCATTACGTTGTCTTCAACAAGGTAATCCACATCATCCAAGTCCGAGTATGCCATTCTACTGACCCCCTCCAAACGATCGCTCGAGAATTGCCTTAGGCTGGTTTAAAGAGTTGCAATGATCTATGAATCAAAGGTAATTCTTTTTGCCACTTAAGGGGATATATCTACGAGTCACGGTTCCTAAGGTGTCTCGTTGTGGTATCATGGCAACTCAACTCCTCGCCACGTTGACAATCGTTTACCACCTTTTTAGGTGTGAAATTGTTGTCTACCTAGTGAACCTTCGTCATCTGCTTCACTCCATTCCTATGGATGTGTGCTTCATCTCTCAGCTCGAGAGATGTTGCTATGTCTCATTCCGAGAGTTAATCCTGAGTTGTTCGACCTTCGAGAAGATTGATCCTTCTAGAGTTCCCTTCTCCTCTCGTTGTCATGTTGGTTGGAGTTCTCGGAACAAGACATCAAGATAATGATGGTGAACGAATCAACGTTCAGTTGAAGTGCACCCTGGATCGTGAAGATTGTGTTAGGTTGCGTTTCCCATCGTCTTACCCTACACTTGAATCTCGGGTCGAGATTCTTGTTTAGTGGGGGTGAGTTGTCACATCCCTGGCTTTGCTATGCACTTGGGCTAGCTTGGTTGTTGCATCATGTCTAAATTTCTTTTAAATTTGAAATGGGGATGTTCAAACCCTAGCGGATAATAATTTTAACTAGGTTCAATTCAAATATTTTCTTTGCACCCAAAATGCCCTCCAAAAATGTTCATTATTTCTGGGAAAAGGTTAAAACCTTAATCAGAGGTCATGCACATTTTTCCAATGCATTTATGGTTTTTGAATTAATTCATAATTGTATTTGAGTTGGAGCAAATAAATTCTATAAATATTTTTATTGCTCCAATAATCCTGGAATATTTTGTGGAGCTCTAGAATAAACCTTAATGCATCCACAATAATTCCCAGAGAGCTGCAAAAATAATTTGGTTAAGAAACCAAATTAAAACAAAACTGCAAAATTAGAAAACAGAAACAAAAAAAATAGAAAGAACAGAGTACTCACCTGTAACTTACCTGGCATTCTAGCCCACCTGGCGGCCCATCTGAGCTGGCCGGCCCAGCCCACCTCCTCCTCTCTGTCGTCTTCCTCCCCCTCGCCCCGAAGCTGCTCGGTGGCGAGCACCGACGCCACCCCGGCCACCTCCTGCTTGCCGCTTCGCCATGGCCTCTTCGGGAGATGCCACGCAGCCCCCTCGCTCCTCTCTCTCACTCTCTCCCGACCCCCTTCTCCCTTCTCTGCTCTCCCCCTCTCGCGCTCGAGCGCGCTCATCGCCGCCGCTCGCAACCACCGCGGCCACAGCCACTTCCTCGCTCCCTCTCCGCATCCCTAAGCTCCGTCCCGACCCCGTGGAGCTACACACATGACGCACGCGACCCCCGGGAGGCCAGCAAGGTCGCCATCGCCCTCGTCTTCTACCTCGGACCCGCCGGCCATCACCGTCAAATTCGTCGGCTCCGGACCGTCCCCGACCTCGCCGAGCGTTCCGTCGGCACCGCTGTGAGCCCCCGGTCCTCTTCCCCCTAATTCCGCCTTCGTTTGATTGCCGTAGCCGCCACCCCCTTGCTAACAGCAGCCGCCGCCACATGGGATCATCGCCGGCGAAACCCCGGTGACCATTTGGTCACGCGCGTGCACCCGTTGTGCTTGCCGTGACCTGTAGAGCCCCTCCAGCGCCTCAGCTCCCTCGTTTGCGAGCAGCAACGCCGAACCCGACCGCACCCGAACTCCGGCCGCCGCTCACGAGCTCGCCGTCGTCGGTACCGGCCACCACAGGCACGACCACCACCACCGTTCGATGCGCACCAGCAAGGGCTCTCGAACGAGCCCAAGCACGGCCTCGCCCGTGCCCTGTAGCGTGTTTCCGACGGCCGCCACCGTCCCGGGCCTCGCCGGTGTCGAGACGCCGGCGGGATTGACCCTACTGACCAGGGGCTTGACCCCGTTGACTACTGACCATGTGGGCCCAGTTTGACCCCCTGGGTCAATGACAGGTGGGGCCCAGCTCTGTTAGTTAATTAGGATTAGTACTAATTGAATTAGTTAAACTAATTACCTCTGCTGACACTGACAGTGGGCCCCGTGGCTATAAATTTGATTAGTTAGAATTAATTAACTCTGTTAGTCACCTGAGTCACTGACCAGTGGGCCCCATGGGTCATGTTTGACCCGGACCAGCCCCTGTTGACCTGCTGACGTCATGCCAACGTCATGCTGACGCAATAATTCCTTTCTGGAATTTAAATAAATCTTAAATGATTTAATATTTTCAGAAAATGTCCAAAACTTCTAAAATTCATAGAAATTCAACCGTAACTCCAAATTAAATAAATTATATATGAAAAATTATCAGAAAAATTCAAGGAATCCAGCTGTACCATTTTCATGCATGTTTGAACAATGTTTGTCCTCTGTTTTGGACAAAACAAATAAAGGGGCATTTAAATAATCATATATGGAGTTGGAGTTTGAATCATGTATTCAAACCAACTTTATTTAAATCATAGCTAGGTGCATTAGCTCAAAACACCAGCATATTGCCATGTCATTATCATGCATCATATTGTTGCATTGCATTGATTGTGTTTCTTCTTGTTTGTCGGTGATTGTCCCCTCTCGATAGACGTGTACCGGCGATGTGATCGATGACACCGATGAAGAGCTATATTATCTTCAGAAG
>NC_041393.1:698542243-698565076 GCF_002162155.2 Triticum dicoccoides
ATTCCGATAAAATCCCACTCCCTCGCTCCTGCTCTCTTTTACTGCATTAGGACAACAACGACATATTTGTAACTTGCTGCGGTAGCTGAACCCCTTTATCCTTTGCATGACCTGTCATTGCCACAGTAAATAGATGAAACCCACTAGCATGAGTAGGAGTTGTTTGAGCCCTGATGTGCCTACTCATTCATGCTTGTTTGTCATGCCTGCTACTGCTTAGAGTTGAGTCAGGTCTGATTCATCGGGGATGAATCAGAGGTGGGGTGAACATGTCCTACCGTTGAGAGCTAAATGTGTGAACACGATTTGGTAAAGGTAGCGGTGAGAGGCCATGTAGGAGTACATGGTGGGTTGTCTCATTGCCGCCGTCCTCAGGAACTGAGTTCTGTGTTTGTGATCCATGATCAGTTACTACCACACATTGGGCTCCGGACGCTCCAAGCTCTCTCGACTTATTAATCAACTTGATCTCTGTCCAGGAGTTGCAACTAGTTTCTGGTGTTTGTAGGTAGTGTTAGTAGTCTACCAAGTGGCACTCGGTACAGGTGGGCTTGGGACAGACTAGGCACAGTGGCACGGTGTACCAAGTGGCACCCAGATGGTGGGCTTGGGAACCCTGCTCACATCGTTTGGGGCCGTGAGCGACACCCCGGCCGGATCTCCTTGCGGATGGAACCTGAATAGGCGATAAACCTGGACTAGAGACTTGTTCGGTTAGTCAGGTCGTGGCCGACTCCCTCGCCCGGCTTCCGCTTGAAGGTTGCCGAGGTACATGACGTGTACAGGGCGATAAGTGGCGAAAGTGTGTGTGAAGAAGTACACCCCTGCAGGGTTATCATTATCTATTCGAATAGCCGGATTCCTCGGATATGGAAACTTGGACCCCTTGTACAGTTCATAGACAAGTGAAAGTGGATACTCTAAAATGCGCAAGATAAGCGTGAGTGCTATGGATGGCGTTCTCGTAGGGAGACGAGAGTGGATCCATAGTGGTGTATTGTTATGGTGAATATGTGGACTCGTGTGCGCCACCTCAAAAGAGTTACTTGCAGTCGTAGTTCAGGTTAGCCACCGAGTCAAAGCTGGCTTGCTGCAGTTAAACTCCACCACCCCCTTTGTTGATAATGATGCATATGTAGTTAGATCTGATGTAAGTCTTGCTGGGTACATTTGTACTCACGTTTGCCTATTTTATGTTTTTGCAGAGAGACTTCAGTCTCACTAGTAGTTCCGGGTGGACTTCGACGTTTAGCTTGTTACCTCAGCTACGATCTTGTGCCCTCGGCAGGATCTGGTAGATAGTCAGGCTTCTCAGCCTTTTTCATTTATAGATGTCTGTACTCAGACATGATAGCTTCCGCATGTGCTTTGATTTGTATGCTCTGAGTGTTGGGTCATGAGACCCATGTTTGTAATATCTCGCTCCTCGAAGCCTATTGAATAAAATACTTGAGTTGTAGAGTCATGTTGTGATGCCATGTTGTATTTGCACATATCGAGCATATTGTGTGTATGTTATTGAAATGCTTGGTATGTGTGGGATCTGACTATCTAGTTGTTTATCTTTACTAGCCCCTCTTACCGGGAAATGTCTCCTAGTGTTTCCACCGAGCCATGGTAGCTTGCTACTGCTCCGGAACACTTAGGCTGGCCAGCATGTGTCCTTCTTCGTTCCTGTGTCTATCCCTTCGGGGAAATGTCACGCGATGAATACCGGAGTCCTGTTAGCTCGCTACAGCCCGGTTCACCGGAGTCCTGCTAGCCCAGTGCTACAGCCTGGATTCACTCGCTGATGACCGACACGTTCGATGCTGGGTCATGGATGCCTGTCCCTGTAAGTCTGTGCCACTTTGGGTTTACGACTAGCCATGTCAGCCCAGGCTCCTTATCATATGGATGCTAGCGACACTGTCATATACGTGTGCCAAAAGGCACAAACGGTCCCGGGCAAAGGTAAGGCGACACCCGTGGGAATACCGTGCGTGAGGCCGCAAAGTGATATGAGGTGTTACATGCTAGATCGATGTGGCATTGAGTCGGGGTCCTGACAGGTCAAAACAGCGGGCTTGACCGTTCCTATCTAGTGGTTGAATCTTGGATTTTTTTTGTGTTTATCTGATTAAATAGATACTTATGTACCTAGAAATAATTTTTGGAAAAAATAAAGAGCAAACTACAAGGCAGCTGCAGTTCAAATTTGACCCGCTTCCAACTGAATCAACGGGAATTTGTCTTTTTCACCAGAGGTGGATCAAAACTTTTAACACCCAACCATTTTGTCAATTGTGCATTAAATATGGCCTAGTATTTTATAAAATTGATTAGGTCCAATTTTCCAACAAATATATGGTAGGTCCTTCACAAAAAACTCATTTCAGGCACTCGGAAAATGGAAAATGAATTTTCCGTGCAAAGAAAATGAAAAGTCCCTGAGGCAACATTGGTTGGAATTCCAAGATGCACCCTTGTGCACAATATGAGATCATTTGAACAACCTATGGCATGAATGTGGCCATAAGATTGATCATTTGGCTTGAAAGCCATTGATCTCCACACATGATAGCTCGTTTCTGAGAACAGTTTTTTAAAAGAATTGCCGTATTACAAGTTTATTATTTTTGCTGGTAACTTGGTCACATATAATGACACAATGCGAAGGTTTTCCATTTTTTGATTTTTTTTGAATTTTTTATGCCCGTTTCAAAATGCGGTCAAAACGGCGGGAATGACCGTTCCTAGCTAGTGCTTGAATCTTGGAAATTTTTTGGTGTTTCTCTTATTAAATAGATACTTTTGTACCTAGAAATGATTTTTGGAAAAAATAAATAACAAACAATGAGGACGCTGTAGTTCAAATTTGACCCGTTTCCTACTGAATGAGCGGAAATTTGTCTTTTTCATGAGAGGTGGATCAAAAATTTTGACACCCAATCATTTGGTCAATTGTGCATTAAATATGTCCTAGTATTTTAGAAAGTTGATTTGGTACAATTTTTCAACAAATATATGGTAGGTCCTTCACAAAAAAGTCATTTTGGGCACTCGGAAAATGATTAAAAATAGCTAGAAAGATCAGAAATGCATAGAAATTGGTCCTTATCCATAAAATGTGGTCTAACTCTAGTGAAAATTTGTGTGGTGCCATTTTGCAAAATATTTTTGATAGCTACTTCACAAAATCCCTCTATTTTTAGTACTTAGACACTTTTTTAAATCACCGGTTTTTGAACCAATCAGGACTCTTCCCACGGATCGATGACATGGCGCCCATCCATCCATCCATCCATCCATCCATCCATCTCTCCATCCCACATCCATCCATCCATCTATCTACACAAAAAAGAAAATAAAATGAAAAAGAGATACCCCCCCACCCACAGCCCAAACCCTAGGTCAGATCCCATCGACTCCCCCCCATCGCACCCCTCCTCTCCTCGCAGCCGCCACCACCTCCTCCCTCGATCCAGTCCTCTTCCCGGCCTCCTTTCCCCAATCCAGTCCTCTCCCTGCCGCTCCCACCCACCGCCGACCTCGCAGCCCTCCTCACCACCGCCACCGACCTCGTCCCTCCCCTCCCTCACCATCTCTCCCTACCCTATGCCCCAGATCGAGTCGAGCAGGTCAGCCCACGCGCTAGGGTTTTGTTTGGTCAGCTCCGCATCGGCTCTCCGGTTGGTTGCCCGCCTGACGATGGATCTCCCGCCGCTCTCCCACCAGGCGCTCTTCGTGGTCATCCGATCCGCGGCGCCGAGGCCATGCGCCGCCTCCTGGCCGGATCCACTCACCAAGTCCCTCTTTGTCGTCGCCATCTAGATCTAGGCCGGACGATTCCGGCGGGGCAAAGCACACTCCTCGACTCTCTCAGGCCTTGCCCCGCCTCGCCGCCACACCCACATCGCCGTCGCCGACCACTGCCTCCCCCACCGGCCTCACCCTTCCTCGGACCACACTGCCGGCCTCCCTTCCCCTCCCCTAACCAGAAGAAGGAGATGGCGCTCCCTCCCAGATCCGCCAGCGTTGTGGTACGCATCCTAGATCCACCAGCTATGACAACGGCGAAGCTAGAGGCTGCTGGATCCGGGATCAGGGCGGCGCATAGCCCCACCTCCTGTGAGATCCTCTGCATTGAGCAGCTCCTCTGCTCGCTGCATCGTCTCCCCATCTGGGATCAGGGTGTTGGCGTATGAGAAATGGCGTCGCCCGGGTCGCGGTGGCGGGCGTATGTGCGGATCATGGCTGGTACCATCCTCGGCGGCGGCGGCCCCGACTTCTACGTCATGCACCGCATCGAGACCTCCTACAAGGTACGGCGACTCCCGTCGCACCAACCTGCCGCAATGTGTGGACCATTTGGTCGAAGCCGCGGTGCTCACTACCGCTTTTCTTTGTCATGTGCAGGCGAGGATGGAGGAGAGGCTGCGTCTATGGCAAGCTTGAGTGCCTCTACCATGGCTGGCAGTTCGACGGCCAGGGCAAGTGCGTCAAGATCCCACAGGTCCCACCATCCCACACTTCTTTCTAATCAAGTTCTGAAATCGTGCTAGTTGTTTAGTTTCGCCAGGTTAACTGTCTACATCAGATCCATCATTCATACTCAGGTTGACTGTATGACATACTACTGCAATTTGCACTAGCCTAGCACTGATTTTTTTGCTAGGAATAGAATTAACATGCATAGCTGAACTGATTGGAAAGGGATGGCAGTATATACTTTCTATCATGTAGTAGCATCGGCTCTTTATCTAAAAAAAGAATACTATCAAGTCTTTAACTAGCTAGCTACTAGTACAAGCTGCAACCCGATAAGAACAGTAGCTTTCCTGCACACATCTAGCTAGCTAATGACACTAGTATTCAGAAACAACTTCACTTTGAAATTCTGAATCACTTCTCCCTGACAGACACAACATGCACACATCTTGAAGGTTAATGGAGCAACGATGTGGTGGTATAACATATCTACGGCAGTTCTTCAAGCAGCTCTGCAAGTGGAGGATCGCGTCCAGGGTAGAGGAGTCTTTGATACTATCCACATTTTGCTGTCTCTACTTGTCGAAGCTTGTGCGCACATTATGTAACAACCAGGCCATCATTTCTCCTATTGTGCATACCTGTGCAGTTCTGTTGTGCAACCAGCTTATGTACTTTTATCTCAAATAAAAAAGCTAAATCCCATTAGAAACTACAGCAATAGTAATATTGGACTTGGAGTTTCTGCTATTTTTAGTTTGGGGTGCGCTGGGGTGGGGTAAACAGAGGACGATGCACTACCAAGTGCACAATTATGCTTGCTATTTATTACACATTCTTACTATCTTACAGCATGCACAATGCTCAGCCTGACTGACAATAATTGACCAACCAGGACCTCCTTTTCTTCCAATTAAGTTTCAGCTTCACGACCAGCTCAACACAAGTCAGGGTTAATTTACTTCCATCCTTGGTTTTTAATTTTCGGTGTCCCTGAAGCCGTTGTTATTGAAAGTGAACTATGGCACTCTTATTAGCAAAACAATGAGCATGCATTCTTGATGAACATTGAAGCTCTTAATTAGCGACAATATTGAGATGACATCCACCTATTTCTTTATTTTTGTGAATGGATAAAGTGATCTATATTTTTCCTTCCTCATGCAGGTCGTCGTCAAGCCCTCGCGCGGCTGATGGGCATAGGCTGGTTCATGCACGCTCGTGATGGCGGCTCACCAAGGTTGTCGTCGTCGCCTGCATGCACGAGGCACCCGACGACCTCCTCCATTGCCAGCCACGAGGACCGGGCACGAGCTGCAGTATAGGTCTCGTACACGAGGTATGCCATCTTCCATCCTTCATTTTCCTTCCTTCCTTCCTGTCAAGTTAAGTGCTTGCTGGTGTGTTTGTTAATTCAGTAAGCTAGGGGATGTCATCCATTAAATTCAGAGAAACCCCTTTCAAGCATGAGGTTCTCCTACATACCTACTACTATATGTTTGTACTGAATATATTGACATGCCATGACACTATGAAGTAACAGAATGGCTAGCAGAAGCTTTCACTTCTAAGAATGACAGCAGTAGGAAGAATCATTGTAGTCAAGTGACCATAATATCTATTTTATTGTGCTAAACTTTGTTATTACCTGGATGTTCCAGTCCTTGACTGTTCTCATGATGTTGTACCACTACAAGAAATATGTCAACTAGTGACCTTCTGTCAGTGAACCTGGAAGAATTGGTCATAGATCTATGACCATTTCAGACCAATTGGTCAAAAGATGTTCGGGGGGCTCCAAACCCTAAACCATTGCAACCATTTTGGTCAGAAAGGTCGTAATTTCCTTACACGAAATGGTCATAAAGCAAACAACGCTAGTCCGCTGCCTTATTTCTAGTTGTTAACGACCAATATAGATGGTCATAGCCTTGTAAATTGTGGTGGGTTGCTATGACTAGGTGCCACCTCATCAGTTTTGCCTATGTGTCATGTCCATGTGGCAGTTTTTGCCCTAGGTTGTGAAGCAACCTATTTTCTGTCATTCCCAAAATTCCCAAAAAAAACTCATAAATTCTTTGGGTCATATCTTCGTCAAATATGTAAAAATCTTCCTTGCCTAGTTCGAAAATAATTCAAAAATATTCATTTTCCTATTCTGTTCAGAGTAACAGTTTGTGAAGGAAGTACCACTTTGGCATGTCCAAATAGTATCCATTTTCTACAGTGCTTTCCTATGCACAAATAACCATCCTTCACCAAATGCCAGCTCAATCCATTCATTATTTTGAGCCGAGCTTCAACATTCGTATTTACGTCCAGTGTGGTGGTTTGCAAAGCAAGTACCACCTAGGCTCCTCCTTTTGAGCTGAAAATTTGTGAAGAAGGTCTTCTTAGTAACTGATCATCCTCAGGCAAAACTCACTCCCATTAGCCATGTACATTTCCCGTACCGCTAATCAAACACTTGGCTGCTAATTCATGTTTGAGCATCAATCGGTCTCCTCGTGAGAATCTTATGTTGTAATTTTATTCCTAGCACCAACCTGGGGAGTGCCCAACCCACTAGACATTCCTAGGCCGCCCATAACACATGGCAACACCACGTTCACGAGGTGACCACACGGCGGGCATGCGAGTTTACGCGCTCTAGAGTTGGGGCCCTTGGCCACCGCCCAAACCTCGACGTATCGCCACCAAACCATGTATTTATGATTAAATAGGTCCTTATGTAACTAGAAATGATTTTTGGAAAAAATAAATAGCAAACTATGAGGCAGATGCAGTTCAAATTTGACCTGCTTCCAACTGAATTGGTGGAAATTTGTCTTTTTCACGAGAGGTGGATCAAAAAAATTTACACCCAACCATTTTGTCAATTGGGCAGTAAATATGGCCTAGTATTTTATAAAAATGATTTGGTCCAATTTTGCAACAATTATTTGGTAGTTCCTTCATAAAAAAAATCTCCTTTCGGGCACTCGAAAAATGGAAAATGGTTTTTTTGTCCAACGAAAATGAAAACTTCATTAGGCAACATTGTTTGCCATTCCAATATGCACCCTTATGCACAATATGAGATCATTTGAACAAACTATGCCATGAATATGGCCATAAGATTGATCATTTGGCTTGAAAGCCATGAATCTTTAGAGATGATAGCTCATTTGTGAGAACACTTTTTTTAAAATAATTGCCGTATTACAAGTTTGTTATTTTTCCTGGGAACTTGGACACATATAATGACATAATGCAAAGGTTTCCCAATTTTTTGATTTTTTTTGAATTTTTTATGCCCATTTCAAAATGCGGTCAAAACGGCGGGAATGACCGTTCCTAGCTAGTGGTTGAATCTTGGAAATTTTTTGGTGTTTCTATGATTAAATAGATACTTTTGTACCTAAAAATTATTTTTGAGAAAAATAAAGAGCAAACTAGGAGGTAGCTACAGTTCAAATTTGACCCGCTTCCAACTGAATCGGCGGAAATTTGTCTTTTTCACGAGAGGTGGATCAAAACTTTTTACACCCAACCATTTTGGTCAATTGTGCATTAAATATGCCCTAGTATTTTATAAAATTGATTTGGTACAATTTGTCAACAAATATATTATAGATCCTTCACAAAAAAACTCATTTTGGGCACTCGAAAAATGGAAAATGAATTTTTCGTCCAAAGAAAATGAAAACTTCCTTAGGCAACATTGTCTGCCATTCCAAGATGCATCCTTGTGCATAATATGAGATCATTTGAACAAACTATGTCATGAATGTGGCCATAAGATTGATCATTTGGCTTGAAAGCCATGAATCTTCACACTTGATAGCTCGTTTCTGAGAACATTTTTTTAAAATAATTGCCGTATCACAAGTTTATAATTTTTTTTGGTAACTTGGCCACATAAAACCAAACTATGCGAAGGTTTTCCAATTTTTATTTTTTATTTTTTTATGCCCGTTTCAAAATGCGGTCAAAATGGCGGGAATAACCGTTCCTAGTTAATGGTTGAATCTTGGAATTTTTTTGGTGTTTCTCTGATTAAATAGATACTTATGTACCTAGAAATAATTTTTGGAAAAAATAAGGAGCAAACTACGAGGTAGCTATGGTTCAAATTTGACCCGCTTCCAGCTGAATCGGCGAAAATTTGTCTTTTTCACGAGAGGTAGATCAAAACTTTTTACACCCAACCATTTGGTCAATTGTGCATTAAATATGTTCTAGTATTTTAGAAAATTAATTTGGTAAAAATTTGTAATAAATATATGATAGGTCCTTCACAAAAGAACTCATTTTGGACACACGATAAATGAAAAAATGAATTAAAAAAAGTCATTTCTCATAACTCTTTGTAAAAATATTTGTCTTATTTCAATTTGTGATTATTCCTGAAAACTAAATTCAAATTTGCTGACACAATGCGAAGTTTTTTTCTCAATTTTTCAGGTCATGATAAAATAGCTAACATGATTTAGCACCTTACTTCTAGTCAATTACGACCAATTTAAATGGTCAAAATATCATACATGTATACTGCGTTTTGATTGGTCTAGAGGCCTCTCACGCGGATCGTGGATAATCACCGTCGGATGCTCCTGGATCCAACGGCCCGCACGTCGCCCGTCTCACCCACGTCCCGCACTCCTCCTCTCGCACCTTCTCTCCCTCGCACTGACGCCCCTCTCTCCTCTCCCTCACTCTGATCTGATCTGAATCCACCGCCGCCCACCGTGGCCCACCCCCACCGCCGCCCACTGTTGCCCACCCCCTCTGCTGCCCACCCCCACCGTCGATGACCCTCACCATCGAGCCCACACCCCGACCCGCGCCCTCTAGTACTCGCCCGCAACCCTCATCCGTGGCTAGGGTTTCGGCCGCCACCCCTAACTTCGTCGGGATCTACCAAATCCGGCGACGGCGAGGCCAAAGGTGGCCAGATCTGGCACCGGTAAGCCCCTCTCCTCCTTATTCGCGCACTATCTCCTCCTCACCTCACCTTGTCTTGTGTTCCCTTTCGGATGGTCAACATGGTTGTGGATGGGACGACGACGATGGCAGGAGGGGCGAACCTCCATGGGATGGGTCGCCACCAAGGAGATGGAGCTCCTTCTCCATCCAATTTGGCCATCTCCGGCCGCCTCCTCCAGATCCTTGCCGACCACGGCCCCCTCACCGTCGTCAACACCTGGAACCACGCCAAGGTACCCTCCTCGACCCACTCGGCTGTCCGTGCGTGTGTCAACGACCCCTAGCTCTTGAGCTCCATGTATTGCTGCGACTTTGTTCGTCCATGGCCGGCCAGTAGATGCGGTGGTATTAAGAGCTGATGGAACTAGTGCCCGGAAGCGAGTAGTACAGCTTGGCCTCTACCTGTACTTCCTTCTTTGATCAGATGATGCTTAGACCAGGAAGATTGTAGCTTCTGCCCTCTTTTTGTGCCTTAGCTTCTTGCATTTGGGGAGCAAATAAAGTGATAGTTTTACCCTTCTTCGCGCCTAGTCATACTCTTGTATGTCAATACCAGGTAGTCTGTTACAGACTAGTGTCCTGTGATTAGATGCAATATGGTGTATGTTCAACTCAGTGATTTCAGTCTGAGTATTTTGGTGCTAGTAGGAATTTTCTGCAATTAGGATTGTATATCAGGCATCTTTTAGTCCGTTGTCACCGAATAAGCTGAATGTGTATGCTATGACAGACACCTGGTGGTGAGGTAAACAATTGATTCTTGTTCATGCCACTTCTTTTTTAGATGCTCAATGTGGTCACTACATCACTTTGTTATGCTATTTATTCAAAGTGTATGTATTCAATGTCCTCCTGGACATGCAGTTAGTCTGTATTTGTCTTAGCGAAGGCACAAGAGAAGACTGTTACAATGATAGTATGTGCTACATTTGATCCCGGGTTGTATAACATATCTGTTACTGCAGGTCACCCATCCTCGAGGAGCAGAAGGAGGGACGCATCAAGGGCCTGCTCTGCTCCTCTTCTTCCTTGACCATCGGTACCACCACGTTCCCGGGCTTCCAAGGTGCGCCAGCACACCGCCGCCATGCCTCCTCTGCTCTCCAGGCTCGGACCAATCACTCGACCCTTCAGGTACGCACGTCTCCTGCTATTATATCAACCCTGTGAGTGCCAACTTGCCTCTTTCCTGCCAAGAGTGTTGACTGAATTGCTTCTGATACATGTATGTGTGTGTTTGTGTGCAGCACAAGCCCTGCAGCAGCCGACGTGGGTTCAGGTGTCCCCTCCCCTAATGGCTATAAATCTACCATGCTCTGCTAATTCTATGCGAGCACTGTTAGGCGTTCGTTTGTATTTGCAAATTAGCAGCAGCTTGCAGAATATGTGTCGTCCAAAGCGTTGCCTTAATACAATCTGCGTATCATTAGCTGGTATCCATATGGAGATAGTTTAGTAGAGGAAGAAATAAACACCTATGTTTCTTGGTCCGTGAAATTGCATTGGAGAGATGGGTCTATTATATATAGGCGATACATTACACTAGTTGAATTTGACCACGCACCAACTCCAACAAGTGATACGTGCATGCTAATTGTTATTAGCTTCAAAACCTAGTAAATGCCTTCTTGCACTAGGTACACCCCTGAATTTTTGTCCTTTACAACCTGATCAATGTACAACCTGTTTGCTTGGAAGTAATTTTAGTTGATTCTTTGATGGAGCGCTAAGACTGCGTGGAACAGTAGTTTTTATTATCTAAAACTACCGCCGTGTGATTATGCAGGTGCCTAGTTTGTTTTTATTAGTTTTTATTATATAAATTACCTCCCTGGAACATTAGTTTGTCACCTTGTTTCCATTGATACGCATGATATTGTTTGCTGCTTATGCTTTTCTGATCGACAGTATCAGGTAGTAACACACTAATTAGTCTCGGTTACTTGAAATCAAATCCATGATTTTGTTATGTACTGTTTGCTCACAGTTAAGTATAAGTTAACCTTTCATGTTAAGGCAAACCTGAGAACACTTGCTTGTGAGAACCAACTGGACTTCTTAGATATATCCAAGTGAAGATGTACTGTTACCCATGGTCTTGTTCCTTTACTCATGGTCTTGTTTGTCCTGCAGGTTAGTGAGCAGCATCAGGAGGAGGAGCTCAAGCACAACCACCAAGAGGCACCACCGCAGCAGCAGGTAGCACGTCCATCTCCACCTCCCTCTCCCTCTGCTCCCAAACCTTTTTATTAGAATATATTGAGTACATTCTGTCAACTTGTGTGTCAGTAAGAACAAAAACTAATTATCTAAGGTCCTATTATTATTACCTATATATGACATTGCTACTGGATTGCCTAGTGCCCCTGTTCATGGTGGGCTAAACTTGTATTTGCTCCTGCTGCTGCGTTTTGATGATCATGAGTGTGATGCATTTTGATGATCTCCTTGTACCAGATGAGTCCGTCGATGAAGCGGCAGCGTCTCCTCTAGGGGGTGACGGTGGTGGCGGCGCCTGTGTGCGGCTTCGACTACAACCTCCTCTCCGGTGAGTCCTTCTCCTACCTATAGCTCCATCTCTGAGATGCTGTAATACCATGCCCTGTTTCATGGCCGTGGCTTATTTAGTCTGTGCTTGCTATGCATTGTGTATTGGAGCCTAATTAGCTTCTATTAGGGGATAATCTACTGGTTATACCAAGATTTTACATGAAATTTTGTTCTGCTTATTCTGCTAAGGTTGTTTGCAATGGTTATACATATGTTACACAATTTTTGCTGTTGGCTAATGAGCTTTAGAGATGGTAACATGGTGCTGCACTCTCAGGACCATCTTATGACACACAATCAATTTTTGTTGTGCTCAAATTTTTAATTTTAGTGATAAGGAAATATCTCATCTAGTTTGCTGGCTCTCTCACTTGAGTTGGTTTAATAGTAGTGGCCTCCTGACTTGTACTTAGTTGGGTAGGTGCTGGCTGGGAGCAAAAGTTTATATGCATGGATAATGGACTTGCACTAAATGGACACAAATAAAGGAGTTGAGTATTAAGTGAACTTCTTCTAACTGGAAACAATTTCTGTATGGTGTACATAAATATCGAGTTGATAGCTGATCTGTAGCAAATATAGTTGCGTGTAACTTCTTTACTTGGTTCCTCTTTTACAGGAGCTCCAGGCCTAAGAAAGTTGGAAGTGCGAAGACGTGAAGAAAAGCGCGAAGCCATGAAGTGCTACTCAGCAAAGAGTTGTCTATTCTATTTGACTGTAATATTGTAATAGCTGGTATACCTAGGTTGTAATAGTCTACAGAAATTGTAGTACACTAATCTAGTGTCATTTGACGAGTTCACATGTTCTCTTGTTTGGAATATTTGATTATGAATGTGATTTTATTGTGTGTGAGATGGGAACCTGGCCAGTGCAACCCACTTATGAAATAATATGACTAGTTCATAACTTTCTTATGTGTGGGATCAATATATGAGATTAACATGACTAGTGGGACCAGCTCCAAAATATATTGTCCAAAAATATATAATTAATAGACTGTAAAAGGCCAAAGCCCAGAGATAAAAAGGCTGAAATATTGGGCTTGGCCCATGTAGCCCAATAGAATTCGTAGGAATTATGATAATAAAAAAATGTCGAATTGTTGGGCTAGGCCCATGTAGAAAACCGAATTGGACCGGGCTGAATCTTGTGCCACATCAGCTTGCCACGCAGGATGCCTACGTGGCCTGGGGAGGTTGCTAGTGACCAAAACGCCACAATAGGAAATAGTCAGTTTACGACCGTCAGCTTTTGACCTTCTGTTTTTGGTCAAAAAAAGGTCGCAAATGAAAAACAATGACCTTTCAGTGACCAATAGTCAAGGTCACAAGTTGACATATTTCTTGTAGTGTACAAGAGGCCCTTGTGGTCACCACTGGAGGGGTTGGAGCTTGGCGGCAGCCTGGTGGATGACGGGGGCCTGGACGGTGGCTATTTCTGCAACAGGATGATAGCTTAAATTTTGTGATAATTTTGGAATAGCTTCAGCACCTATAGTTAATTTTGCACATAATGCTTGAGTAATTTTGCACATGAAGCTTCAGTATTTTAGCACATGAAGCTTCTGCTACTGTTATTCTTGTCATGAATCTTCCACCATTTTTCAGTAGCTTAAATTTCACTTGGTGTAGTAATCTTGGTGCTTAGTGCTGCTTGTATCTCATGCTAAATGTTGCATGAGTAGTTTCAGTAGTTTTGTAACAGCAGCAGTAGCACAAATTTAATTGAATTCAATTAAAATTTCCAGAATCTCTTCTTGATCTGTAATGAGTGTAGAGTAAGTAATTAAAGATAGGTTTGCTATTAGTAGTAGAGTAAGTAATTAAGTCCTGTTTTTTTACTATAAGACTTGCTGTTTAGCAAGGCTTGAGTAATTTAGTGTCCTGCATCTTTAGTTTCAACTGAAATTTTTACCATGCTACTGTGACATCTACTGAAAATTTCAAACAAATGAAAGGAGTACTGTAGTTACAAATGGAGCCTACAAATTCTGTACATCTATTGTACTCATTTTCAGTTATCTGTAGTTACAAAGCATTAATTGTAAGACTGTAACTAAACATATCGTCTTACCTCTGTCATTTTACTCATACACATGCTTATGATCCTGTTAACACATGTTGATACTCATTTTACTCATGCACATGCTCATGATCTTCTTAGTTAAGACTGTAACTACTCCATTTGATTGCATGATCTCTATTTGAATGCATGCTCATAAGATTGTAACAGGAGTTCAATATCACAGTGAACATGCTCATGATATAATTGGTCTCTAAAACATCTAGTCATTAATTTGAAGTTGTTTGAATCTGTTGCTTTATCATACATTCGATCCATAAATCTGCATTTCTGTGAATTTTTGTTAAATATATATTTTCTAGATTGTCTATACACTAAACCAGGAGGTTTGAATATCTACTCCAAGAATGAAGATGGTACTCTAATGCCTTTGTGTTCACCCTTTTACAGGAGCTCCAGGCCTACGAAATTTCAAGTTCAAAGCGGCGTGTAGCCCTAGCAGCAAAGATTTGTTCTGTTTGAGTGTAATAAACTGTAAATATTATAGTACTATAATAGTAGGCATATCTGGGTTGTAATAGACTATGCACAGATTGTAATAGACTATGTACATGAGCTCCAGGCCTAAGAAATTCTACATTTTTTCTGTTCTATTTAAAATATTGATTATTTGTGTGATTTGAAGATGTGTGAAATGGAAACCTGATTAGTGGGCCCATTTGTGAAAATAATCTAAACAATGCTCACATTTTTGACATGTGGGACCAATATAGGAGATTATGACAAGTGGGACCCATCTGACTTGTGGGACCAGATTGAAAAATATATACTGAAAAACTAAAAAGGCCATGGCCCAAAATATAAAAAATGCCAAATTGTTGGGCCAGGCCCATGTAGCTAGACAAAATTCACAGAAAAAATATACAGTAAAAAGGCTGAATTAATGGGCTCGGCCCATCTAAAGCACCGAAATGGACCGGGCTGATTCTAAGTAACGACCTTATGAATTGGTCACAATTTTTCCACGTCAGATCCGACGTGGCCTAGGCAGACAGCTAGTGACCAAAACAAAAGGTCATGCGATCAACGACCTTCTGTTTTGGTCGTAAATGTATACGACCTTCTCACATAGAAGGTCGTTAATTTCAGTTTACGACCGTCAGCTTTTGACCTTCTGTTTTTGGTCACAAAAAGGTCGCAAATGAAAAACAATGACCTTTCAATGACCAATAGTCAAGGTCACAAGTTGACATATTTCTTGTAGTGTTTACATAGCTTCGCTAGTGTGGTCGCCGCTTGATTATGTACTACCTCCCTTCCGGTTTATAGGGCTCAATTCAAAAATCTCACCACCAAGGTTGATGATGAGTGGAGGAATAAATTTTGTAGTTTATGAAGTACTCAATTAATGCGCTCGCTTTTTTGAAAAAATTGTGTTTACCAATACATTAATGTAATGCATGCATGTATATGCATTGGCCAATTTTCTCTTAACCTTTGCACGCAACAATTTAATGTGCTATGAAATCTGAACAGGTGATGGAAAACCATCAAATTGAGACATATAAAATGGGAAATTTAAAATTTTGAGATAATTCCTATAAACCGGAAAGGAGGGGGTATATCCTTTCTAGTGAGACCCCATTCGTACGTTCATACGTACAAACAATGTTTCTTTTTCTTTGCATTGCCTGATCCTATATAGTGAGATATGTATGAACATATATGTCTCGAAGAAATCACACAAACTACCAGCTATTGAGATTGACTATCTGCTCCATGTGTTTGTTGTAGAGAACACATACTATTGGTGTAATCTATTGTAGCTAGTTAGGATCCACCGTTTAGCTTGGATGTCACAATTTCTAACAACCGGGTTTCGCCTCTAGATTGTTTTGACATTTTTGAAGATTATGAAATTCCAACCGAAATATCTAATGAGCCTATTGAATATAAAATAATTTACTCTAAAACATGTGGTCCAAATGAGCCAAGAAATTCCAAAAACAATAAGGGGTACATATATGATTCACAAGATTTTTATTTTTTAGAGTTTTGAAAACTGAACCAAGACCTTGAATTTGATTTGAAATTTCTCATGCAACCTATGTTTTTCCCACATGTGAATTTATCAGTAGGATCAAAATGTCAGAAATCATGTCAACCAAGTTAACTGATAGAGGATTTGGGCTATTTATAAATTATTACATCGCTGTTCCATACAACGAACTCGTATAGTAGATAGTTTGTGCAAAATTGTCCATAATAGTTGGTGCTTCCTTTAATTTCCTTATAGATCTATGAACAGTCATTTGCATCAGCCAAGGATTTCCCCATGGTATGTTGCAAATATTAGCAAGCAAAGTTTATTTGTTACTCAACAACCAACTTTTATTTCTTATTCTCTTTTAAACTAAACCCCATTTTGTTCACTGCTCATATACCATGAGACAATACTATATATAATTTTTTGATGAACAATCAATATTTGTAAATTTTACCAATTTTATAGAGAAAATTATCTATATACTCCATACTAAATAATTATTATCAGATACATTGTGAAATATATTTTATATTGCATTTGTTTTAATTATTGATGGTGATATTTTCTGTGTAAGCTTAGTCAAACTTTACGAAGTTTTCCTTTCGAACAAAATAGAAACAATATATTCGAAATAGATGGAATAATTTGTAAATAAAGTAAGTAAAATTAGTCGAGCTTTAAAAGTACCAAGTAGGCCTAGATTATAGCAAACCTATAAGATTGATAAACAATGCAAACATGCTTGGGGGGCACATGCATGTGTAACACCCTAAAAATTTCCAAAATTTGAATGTTCTTAAATATTATCAAGTTGAATTTTCTCAGAGATTTATAACCTTTTGAAGGACTTGTTGAAAGTTTTCTTAATGTAGTTTTGACACCTTTCTAAGGAGTGGACAAATCTAACTATCCAAAATATATAAATTGAGTCAAGTCCAGACTTTGCTTTTAGTGTTTACTATATCAATTTAGGGTATAAAGGACTTTCTTAATGTCAAGGAAAGTATTTATTTTAACTCATTTGATTTTCTTTTGAGCCATTTGGATAATTTCCAATTTGATGTGCAATAAAGTGAGCGGCGATAATAGGAATTCTCAAATTATTAAGTTGGGAACATTTATATTAGGATTTATAAGCATATTTGGATTATATAATACTTAGGGCTATTTCCACAAATCCAAAGGAAAGGAAAAAAGAGAAGATAATATGACTTGTTGACAATATTAAGATGGAAATGTTTTAAATACCACTTCATGCATTTCGGATCTTCAAAACAATTTTGAGGAATAATTAAAACACTAAAAGTATATTGGGGAAATTAATAAGTTACATATTAAGTTTTAAAATTAAAAACAAATTTTAAAATGAACAATGGGGCTAGAAATATATTTTTGGGTCTCTATATAGGTATTTCTATTTTTTTCTGCTTTTTTGTGGATATTTCGGAATTAATCTTATGATTGTTAGGATATTTACATACCTGGATAGGTTTTAAATAGGAAATTATTTTCCGTTACCCTATTTCCCATGGGCATACTTGACTATCCAGATAACTTAACTCAAAGCTTGCTTGCCGTTGTCGGCACAGACCCAGCCGACGCACGCTCTTGTGCTCTCCTTCGCTTAGACCCCTTGCTAGTCACCCACTTCATTTCACTTTCACTCACAACCCAGGTACATGCCCGCTTCCTCTTCATCTACATGGAAATCCCCAAATCGCAATGACATAACGCCTTCAGGCTAAAACCCTAACCAAATACACTCATAATTCAATCTGATTTCTGCCCATTGTACAAACCGTCTTTAAGCAAAAATACTTAGCCACCCTTCAAAATTCCTTTGCACATAATACTAAGTTTGTTTTTATTTTGGTGTAACTTGCAAGTGCATTCCATGTACTTACTTGCAAACTGTCATGTTGTTGATTATATCAACAAAGAATAAATAAAGTACATTTAGGGTCAACTCCGCACTGAATTCCCATGTGGCCTTGAGGGACTTCTGCGCTTTCATGTAATAGAAATTTTCTTGCTTTTTAGCAGAAAGACAATAGGGGAGGCTCCCACCATTATTACATTAAATAATTACAAGGCCATGGGCATTTGCCAAGCGGGGGTAAGGGTAGATTACAGTGTACATACAAGTTATGTTACTGTAGAATTAATAAGAGTCTAGGAAAGCAGGCAAATCTGAGGAGACCCTAAACTTAAGTTAGCTCAAGCCCTCCCTAAAGAGATTAAGCCAAGCATTTAAGGAGGGCGACACCATCAAAATATTTTTTGCTTCTTTGTTTCCAGATATTCCAAAAAAAAAATCCTTGTTCTTGGTACTTCATATAGTACTGCGTATGATAACCAATGATCCAGGACTACTAGAGTTAAAGCACTGAGACATGGACCTTGCTAGGTCATTCTCATTACAACACAATGACATGCATCATTGCACGTATCACACCCATGACTTTGCACCTCCGAGTGCACTACATGAAGGCCTTGGAATGTCGAATACTCTAGCAACAACCTGAAACATAAGATACCTTTTCCTCAGTGAGACTATCGCTAGTTCATGAATATAGTAACACCAGATAGTCCTTTCTTAATCTAACAATAAATTGTAATATTTGTACTTTTAGGGTTTCTTCGATCGTCGGATTTATATTAAAAACTTATGGTTTATGTTTAAGAAATTTACCTACACGGGTTGTGATACATGTAGTTATAACTTTTACCTCTTTTTGGAGATTCATATATTATGTAAGAAATTGTCCATTCGCTCAAACTTTCTTAAAAAGACCAACCCTTTTGTACACATTTTTAGCCTTAGGTTTGTGGTTGATAATTGGATAGTGTTAGATTGAACTCATTTATATAATCCCTTATGAAAAATAACTATGAATAAAAAAATCGCTTACTCAAATGGTAAAATGATTCAAAATTTCAAAGAATAAGATAGTTTCCTATTGTCTAAAAATAAAATACCAATCCAACAGTAGTGCCTCCATTTTATTTTATTTTCATGAATACATAAAAGCTTTGTGTATCATTGCATTGGAAGAAGGACTAGGTTGTGGCAATTACAGATGGTGTCGCCATTCCATAATTTAGCACACTTTGATTCTTCTAGAAGTCGAACCTCATAGTTTCTTAGGTGAAAAAAACATGTCAAAGTTGGTTGAAAACTTTCTGGTGCATAGTTTCATATCAAAAACTTGCTGAAACTTTGTTGCATGTCAGACACTTAGTTTCATAGTAAAATACCAATAAACAGGAGCATGGGTTGATTTAAATAAAATACAAGATTCCCTTTGCAAAATAGTGTCAGCATCCTACTAGTAACTTTTCTTAGCTAAAATAAACTAGTAACTTTTCCATCCAAAATTTTGAGGAGCACGGGCAAATACAGTGCACATATATGTTCTTGGAAGGAATGAAATTCTTCTATGTATCACCACCTCAACCTCTTAATTATCCCAAGGAGGACCAACCTTTTTTTCCATCTTAAAAGTATCCAAGGAAGGCAAGGCCCCGACGATCTCCGACAACAAGCTGAGGATGCAACATATTCATCGGCTGGCTGGTGAGGCAATGATAACAGCCCATGTCCACATGTAAGTTGTTCCTCTTGTTCCTCCTCTAGATTACCCATCTTTCCTTGTTGATCGCAAATGTTGTGATAGATATCCTCACACAAAATTGTTGCGCAAGTGGTTGCCTCATATTAACGACGACCAAGTATCAACAAATTAGCACATGATGATTAGATATGTTGGTATTGGATTTCTCTGTTGTTCTTGCATGTAAGGCGTCTATATTTTTTAATCAAAACTGATATGTATTGGTAGATCATAAAATATGATGAGACTTTCTATAGTTCGAAATTATTGTATCTCGTGAAAGTCAGATATATACTTAGTATGAACTTGTGGTGGTGGCGTGCGGTGGTGGGCGGCAATACATGCGTGTGTGTCGGGCCCACTAAACCCATCTCGCACTAGGACTGCTGAAATGGTAGGGCCAACCTACTTTCTTTGAAACCTTTCAATTGGAATTATCAAAAGAAAAAGGTGGTTTATTTGTCTTCATGTGAGGCATAATACATACCGGCAAGAATGGCGACTTTGTGAAGGTGCATGTAGCTAAAAATACTTCCAACCAACCTTGCAAACCATTGAAAATCCATGACTGGGCTACAATCCTATTGTGCAAAAAATCGGTTAATCATGAGGAGATAGCACATACGCACAATGTTCCACTACATCTGAGAGTGCATTAAGAAGATGAAGATCAAATTTCAGCATATGAACAAGAACTACCAGCTTGTTGATACTCTCACTGACATCCTCAAAGACAGAAGTTTACCGAGATGAGGATGAGACTCAGAGTGCTAGCCATGGAAATGAAATGAGGCAACAAGACCAAGGAGGTGAATTTAATTTTTAATTTATTTGCTAGAGTTTGCACATGATTAGAAGTCAGGATCAATCCTAATATAGGCGTGTATATAAGCACCGATGTGGTGTCTTCTTACGTACCAACAAAAACTAAATAATAAGCTAAAGATATCGTTCGTTCCTATGGCAATAGAAAAGGGCTCCTGGTGTGATTTATGTTCTTTTCCCTAAGTTCAAGCGAACAACAATTTCGTAGAGAGAGAGAGAGATAAATGAAAGCCACGACTTTAACAGGTTCATGTTCGAGAAGCTGTACATACGAAAATCAATCATTTTTTTGGAGTAGCTAGTTTTGCGTGCAATGTCTATTGTACTACTGAATTTATATATTTTCCTAGAGCCAGCAGAAGATATTTTGATTTTTTAAATTGTGCATTATCTTTGATTTATTTTATTATTTTTTGGAGAGCGATACCTATCAAATTTATACTAAACTTTTATGTCTCTTTATAACCTTGTTTGTACCATATTATAATTTAGTGTGTATGTATTATGTTTTTTTAGTTGGCATAGTTAACCAAACATGAATGTTGCTAAAAATTAACTATGGTGTTGTTTGTTATATAATTGTTGCATATTATTAAAAATGAATTTTTTTGTGTTGAATTTGAACAATACTTTATTAGAAATTTTATATTATTCATCATTATAAATGTATCCCCTTAAAAATATCTTGTCTTAAAAATCCGTTAAATGCGGAAAGGAATAAAAATGACAAAATCATACATGTCCATGAATTGAATTGTAACAGTTTTGGGAATTATATATTGTATGTGTATAGTGTATGTATGTGTGATCATGTATATTTTAATATGCTTGAACATCTTGATGGAGCTTGCTAAAGCATGTATTCTAATAAATATCATAATAGAGGGTTCTAGTGAATGATTATTAGGTTGGTAAATTTAGACAATTTTCTAAATTATAGATTAAACAATTGGCATGGCTATTTTTAATTAATTTTCATGGTCAAATATGTCATTCAAAACTAGATAAGAAATGGGAACGCATGCTTAAAGATACAATCTGTTGACAAGAATAATCAAAATTGGATAAAAGCAGCAATGCTTTTTTTAAGAAACATAGCTGATGAGTGATATTTCTGCGGTCGTCACACCATTGTTTACAACAGATAATCTTGGAATTTTCGACAAAATCACTTCGATATTACTACATATGACTAACGAATGCAAGAGATCATGAAATCCTTTGTTTATTGTGTTTCCGTGCAAAATATCCTAAACATGGAAGGGAATTATCAATTAGGTGGAAGCAAGAATTACAGAATAAGGAAGGAAAGAATTGGAGGCTGATACGTCTGCAACTTATCTATAATTTTTGCTTGTTCCATGTTGTTATATTATCAATCTTGCATGTTTTACAACCATTTTATAACAACTTTATATCATTTTTGGGGACTAACCTATTGACATAGTGCCCAATGCCAGCTTTTTTTGCTTGCTTTTTACTTCACATAATATCAGTACCAAACGGAGTCCAGACGCATCGAAACATTTTGGAGATTTTTTCTGGACCAGAAGACACCTGTTGGGCCAAAGAAGTACCAGAGGGGGGGGGCTCCGAGGGGAGCACAACCCACCTAGGCCTAGGCATGCCCTGGTGGGTTGTGTTCACCTTGGCCGCCTCCCGCACCACCTCTTTGCTCTATAAATACCCCGAAAATCCAAAAACCCTAGGAGACCCGACGAAACACAATTTCAGCCGCTGCAAGTTCCAGAACCACCAGATCCAATCTAGACACCATCATGGAGGGGTTCATGATCCTCATTGGTGCCTCTCCGATGATGAGTGAGTAGTTCATTGTACGTAGACCTATGGGTCTGTAGTTAGTAGCTAGATGGCTTCCTCTCTCTCTTTTGATTCTCAATACAATGGTCTCTTGGAGATCTATTTGATGTTACACTACTAGGGAAACCTTATACACGGAAGTTTATCAGCAGCGCGGTTTAAAAATGAGCGCTACTGCTAATTAGTAGTAGCGAGGGGTATAAAAACCGCGCTACTACTAAGTTGATAGTAGTAACGAGGGGTATAAACCCGCGCTGCTACTAAATGGTCTCCAACAATGCCCCCGGGATAGGCCATAGTAGTAGCGAGCGGTATAAAACCAGCGCTACTACTAAGTAAGTAGTAGTAGCGCCGGTGACACCCCACGCTACTACTAAGCGTGTCCACCCCGGCCCGATCCCCACCCCCACCCCACCAACCGTCCCTATCCACCCACTCCCGTCTGTCTAAAAAAAACCACGGAGCCCGATCCAGATCCCCAACCTCCTCTCCTCTCCCAACCCACTCACCTCC
>NC_041393.1:698565442-698602965 GCF_002162155.2 Triticum dicoccoides
CCCCCTCCGCCGCGCACGTGCCCGCCCACCGCCATGAGCGTGTCATACGACCGCCGGAGGTCTCTCCGCCCTCGATCATATGTCTTCCTAAGTATGCCCGCGTGAGGGAGAGAGATGGAGATGGTGCTCCGACCGACGCCATGGAGGTCTCTCCCCCCTACCTTCCCTTCATGCGTGTGTGTGTGTGTGTGTTGGTCACGATTTTGGCCAGATCCCGGATGTTGTTTGATTCAATTTGAATTGCCATTTTCTGATTCAATTTGGCCGGATTCATCACGCAACGCAGGTCACAAGAGACCGCCGACGCCTCCCTGATGTGGGCCGACGCCACGCATGGATGTTGGAGCCGGTGAGGTACACGACGGCTCCACCTGCGCCTCCCACAGCAGCAACTCCTAGCTGAGGTATGCCCTCCTCTCCTCTCCTTCCTCCCTCTTCACAGATCTCTATCTTGCCCAAGGCAATCGATCAAGTTTATTCATGTTCTGTGCGTAGATGTTGCACTATTTAGATCTCTGGTTGGTTGGTCACATTGGAGACCAAGACTGGAATGTCACAAGGATTCCACTGAAGAAAACTACTGCACTTTTATGCAGGGATTGACGTCCCAATAGACACTAATTAGGCTAATTGCTACCCGTTTTTGCATATATATATATATATATATATATATATATATATATATTAATAAACAACAAGTTCGATGCTTCCTTCCAGCATGTAACCAACCTGGCACCACAAAGTGTTCGAAAAGTGACAGAATGGATATTCGGAGACCAGATCATTTTGAATTAACACGCACAATGCTGACAGTCAACGTCTCAATCTGTTTCTCAAAGAAAATAAAAACATCTTGAAGTCCAACTCAAGATAGAAAATTAGTAAGTCCAAGAAACACCACGTGCACGCTCAGTTTCCTCAATTAAGTGCCAATAATTTCCTCCTAAAATTACTGATACCCCTACCACACTTCTGAATTTTGTTCTTGTCGCAATGAGCCAATGTGCTGCTTATAGGGATCCCATATGAATCAAAAGTTTGATCGGGAAAGAAGAGTGTCGTGCATTGTGCATTATCTGCGGACAGTTTGTATTGTGATTTGTATTTGCACTTTTATGCGGTTGAGAGAACCAAGTATTTGTATTTGCACGTAGGCTAAAGACTACTTGTGATTTCTATGTAGTATTATTTTCAGTTGGTTACTGTAACCTGAAGGCAGAATCTGCAAGCAAAATAGCAGTGAGCAAGTCCTGGACTGGATGATATGTATTTGGTCATGATTTGTTTGGCTGTAGCATCTCTCTCTAGTGTTAAGCGCGTCGTGGATATGTCCTTGTAGTATATGTTTGCTGTCGCAAATTTTTTACAGTGATAGGAGTTCTTGCAGACCAATTTACAGAAGAAGAGGGATTACAGTGACAGAGCATTGGACCTTGTCAAGTGGTTTCAGAGGAGGATGGAGATGGCTGCCTTACTACAGTGGAGGGCTTAATAGACTCAACTGTATTTGCTATCCCTTTGTGCACTACACGCATGTTCAGTAGCTGCCATTTTCTTGTACTAGCACTGCCAAGATGGATGTTCCTAAAGAGTTGTGACTCCCAAGTTCCCTGTATTCTTCCTTCCTTCCTTCTCTCCAAAATCACAGCACGTTCACAGGACCTTCAAACCTTCATGTGATGGACATAATAAAAGGTTCAGAACAATATGACCCCACAATTAAGAATAGTATGCAAGAACTTAAACAGTTGTATGCTCCCAATTAAGCATAGATGCAATAATAGTACAATAATAATCAAATATGCTTGCACTCATAAACAGAATGATTTATTTATAAAGATGTAAGTACATATAGGCTGATGATAATTTGAGTTACGATATGTTATGCTAACAATTTTATGGGACTACAGGTTTTGAGATCTTTGCTTTCCCATGCAACCAGTTTGGTGGGCAGGAACATGGCATTGATAAGGAAAATGTTCAGATTGATTTCTGACAAGGTAAATGTGTGCCTGATACTTCCTCCTTTTTTGGTGTCTCTGTTTCAAGCTGATGTAAATGTTACTGGCCTACGTCGTATAGAAGATGATTTAGTGATCTCAAATGATCACACTATCAAATGGTGAATGTGCATCGATAAAGCATGGGAGTTTTTCTTGTGTTACTAGTGTCCGACCAGAATTAGTAAGGTATGATCAACGTGGCTGTATAATTAGATTTGGAAAAATACTAACTTGTTATTTCCTTTGCACTTTTTACTGTAAAAAGTCATGGGTCACCTATTAACCGGCGGCCGTAGAAGGACTAATCACCTAACTGAAACACTAATAATCAGAAGATAGATTGAACTTCGTTTAATGGATATACAACATATTGAATTATTCTCTATTTGGTCTAATTGATATAATCATGTCTAATAGAGTTCACAATCTTTACTTTGAAGATCTGTAGCTAGACGTTAGAACTTTTGACATGCAAATAATTAACTAACTGCATGTCGTACTTGAATTACAGGTTTTTTGGTTTCGTCACTCCTTTGTTATATGGAAGAAGACTTCATGGTTAGCATTATTTATTATAAGACATTCATATAAGATTTTCTTGCCACTGTAAGTAGGAAGTTAATTTTTTTGGTCTGTTTTGTTCTGCGGGGATTTTGGTCTGTTTTTCTAATAGTATATATGATCATTCAGTCACAGTTCTTGTATTTTAGAACTAAAGCTCCCCCTAATTAAAATGCAGAAACGTGTTTTCTTTCATTATGTTTCAGTCACTGTCTTAGAAACACTAGAAAATATCTCTTGACAAACTTCTTCATGGAACTAATATTTTTATGCTAATGACAAATTGTATTTATAATCTTTAACCTTGAATCTTTATAGCATTTTGGTTACTACCATATCTTTTCTTGCAGGTCTACTAGAGTATCCACTTCTGAGGTTGATTTTCAAAATGTGTATATCTAATATTTCTTACTGCAGCTTTAAGCTTCACTGTCATCTAACTTTGTCTAGTTAATATACTTACTCGGTAATATGGAAAGTTTCCACATTTGTTCTAGCTGTCTCTATGGGTTAGCGACTTAGCATACATGTTGTAATAAGGTTTCACATTTGCTTCTCTGACAAGGTCTATTTTTATTCATAGGTAGAAGATAGCGACAGAATGCTGCCGGATAATGAGATGTTGAAGCGGCAGATTGAATCCATGACACCGAAGTGCAATTGCGGCAGATTATCTCTATCTTTTATTTTCATTTTTCTTATTATTGAGTGAGAACAGAATGAGGAACTGTGTGATAGTACATACAACAACTATAGTAAAAAGAAACTTATGTTTGCAATTGTTAATGACATAGATACTTACATGTTCTTTGAAGTGGTCATTTGTGAGTTGCAATGCATAATGAGGTTTTTTGGCTGATTTATTTCCTTCGGTTTCTGGTTAACCCAGCAGTGCTCACTATTGTTGTGTTTACTGGGAACTGTATGCGTAAAATGGAATTGGTCGATTTTATTTTTTTAATTATAAATTAGTTAGTAGTGGCGTGGGAAAAGACTGCGCGCTACAAGTATTTAGGATACTAGTAGCGTTGGTAGTATGGACACGCTGTTACTATTTTGTTAGTAGTGGCGCAGGTACTAAATAGCAGTAGCGTGGGTGGCACACGCTACTACTAACTTTGTTAGTAGTAGCGCGGGTTCAACCCACGCTATTACTAACTATGAGCTGTAGCGCCTTATTGGTAGCGCGGGTACCCGCGCTGCTGATAGGCCTAAAACCCGCGCTGCTGCTAGGCTTTTCCCTAGTAGTGTTACTCTTTTTGCGATGTGTTTGTTGGGATCCAATGAACTTTGAGTTTATGATCAGATCTATTTTATCCATGAAAGTTATTTGAGGTTTGATCTCTTATATGCATGATTACTTATAACCTCGCATTTCTTCTTCGAATCTTTGGTTTAATTATGCCAACTAGATTGTTTTTCTTGCCATGGGAAGAGGAGCTTTGTGATGGGTTCGATCGTGCGGTGTTCTTTCCCAGTGACAGAAGGTGCGACAAGACACGTATTGAACGTTGCTATTAAGGATAACAAGATGGGGTCTATTCCTACATGAATAGGTCTTGTCTACATCATGTCATTGTTCTTATTGCATTACTCCATTTCTCCATGGACTTAATACACTAGATGCATGCTGGATAGCGGTCGATGTGTGGAGTAATAGTAGTAGATGCAGACAGGAGTTGGTCGACTAATCTTGGACGTGATGCCTATATAATGTTCATTGCTTGGATATCGTCATAATTATTTGAAGTTCTATCAATTTCCCAACAGTAATTTGTTTACCCGTCGTATGCTATTTTTCTCGAGAGAAGCCACTAGTGAAATCTACTGCCCCGGGGTGTATTCTTTATCATATTTGGTTTGAGATCTATTTTTATTTGATTTTGTTTTCAGATCTATTATTCTAAAAACACAAAAATACCTTGCTGCACTTTTTCTTTATTTATTTTATTTTGTTTTATTGTGAGATATATTTATCCAAAATCATACAAACCAATCTATCTTTTACTCAAGAGGGATTGACAACCCCTCTTATGCATCGGTTTGTGATAATCCCCAAGTGCAGGGAATCATCGTAGCAATTTCCAAAGGTGGAAGTGATAAGTATGGAGTGTCGAACCCACAAGGAGCTAAAGGTAAGATCAATGTTCTCTCAAGTCCTATCTGCCACTGATACGACTCTACGTACACCGAACATTTGCTTCCAACTAGAAACGAGAATTAAAACTATGTTGTGGGTACGAATAGGATAACTTTGCATCATATCAGAGAACTAAAATATAAAAGTAGGTGATGTTATCATAAAGTTAGAATATATTATTAAATATTATAAATAGCAAGTGTGGAATAATGATGGGTCGGTGTGCGGAATTGTCCTAGGAAATTGTTAACAAGACCAGTAGTCGTCATTGCAAATTCATATGAGGGAGAGGCATAAGCTAGCATACTTTCTCTTCTTGGATCATATGCACTTGTGATTGGAACTCTAGAAAGCATCCGCAACTACTGAAGATCATTAAGGTAAAACCCAACCATAGCATTAACATATCAAGTCCCCTTTATCCCATACGCAACAACCCCCTTACTCGGGTTTATGCTTCTGTGACTCAAGCAACCCACTATAAGCGAATCATGAATGTATTGCAACACCCTACAGCGGGAATCTATCACGCTTGCGCGACACGGAGGGCACAATAGGATAACACCAAAATAAAACATACAACTCATACCAATCTAGATCATCAATCAACCCAAAGACAAAGGATATCTACTCAAAACATCATAGGATGGCAACACATCATTGGATCATAATATGTGGCATAAAGCACCATGTTAAAGTAGGGATTACAGCGGGGTGCGGGAGAGTGGACCGCGTAAAAGAGATGAGGATGGTGATGATGATGGTCATGTTGATGAAGACGATCACTGCGGCGATGATTCCCCTCCCGATGGCACTCTGGCGCCACCGAGAGAGAGGAGGAGATGTTCTCCCTCTTGTGCTTCCTCCTCCATGGCCTCCCCCTGGATGGTGAGAGGTACTCCCTCTGGTCCTTGGCCTCCATGGCGATGATGGCCCCTCCGAGATCCTCCCCCATGGCCTCCGGTGATGTTGACCCCCTCTGGCAGGGTGCCAAAGAGGGCCTAGATTGATTTCTCATGGCTACAGAGGCTTGCGGCGGCGGAACTTCTGATCTCTCTTTTGTTCTAGGGTTTTCCTGATTTATAGGAGGAGTTGGTGTTGATTTCACGTCAAGGAGGCCCACAGGGAGTCCACGAGGCAGGTGGCGCGCCCTCCACCCTCATGGTGCCCTCGGGACTCCCCTCAGGTTGACTTTTGTTCCAGTATTTTTATATTTTCCAAAAATATTCTCTGTTGATTTTCAGCGCATTCCGAGAACTTTTATTTGTGCATAAAAACAACACCATGGTAGTTCTACTGAAAACTACGTCAGTGCGGGTTAGTTCTAATCAAATCATACCAAAATCATATAAAAAATATTAGAAACATGGCATGAATACTTCATAAATTATAGATACATTGGAGACGTATCAGCATCCCCTAGCTTAATTCTTCCTCGTCCTCGAGTAGGTAAATGATAAAAGAAATAATTTATGAAGTATGAATGCTAGCAAGTGCATAAGTTTGATCAATGATAGTTTCAATCACTTTTTCTAGCATCATTATATATCATAATAGTAGCTCAACTCATAAAACTTCTCATGATCAAGTAACAAGCTATTCACATGTTAAAGTATAGATCATAAACTTTCTTGAAGACTAACAAACTATGTTCTCAGTCATCAAACAATTGCTTCATCTTATTTTGAGGAAGGATCTATGTAAGAGCTTTGATTCAGCAAACTCCACATACTCAACTATCATTTAATCTTTCACAATTGCTAACACTCACGTGCTATTTATGGGTTCAAAGTTTTAATCGGACACAGAGAAAGATAGGTGCTTACAGTTTCGCCTCCCAACCTTTTACCTCAAGGGTAATTTCAACAATAATACTTTATGAAAACCTACAACCAAGTGATATATATATCCGGATCACTCCAACACAAAGTGTTTGCCAAAGGAAAAAGTGTAAAAAGGAGAGGTGATGATCACCATGACTCTTGTATAAGGGTAGAAGGTAAAAGTAAAAGATAGGCCCTTCGCAAATGGAAGCAGAGGTTGTCATGCGCTTTTATGGTTGGATGCACAAAATCTTAATGCAAAAGAACGTCACTTTAGATTGCCTCTTGTGATAAGGACCTTTATTATGCACTCTGTCGCCTTTATTTCTTCCATATCGCAAGTTCGTATAAAGCTTGTTTTCTTCGCACTAAAAGATCATACATATTTAAGGAGCAATTTTTATTGCTTGCACCGATGACAACTTACTTGAAGGATCTTACGCAATCCATAGGTAGGTATGGTGAACTCTCATGGCAAAACTGGGTTTAAGGGATGTTTGGAAGCACAAGTAGTATTTCTACTTGATGCAAAGAATTTGGCTAGCATGAGAGGAAAAGGCAAGCTCAAAATGTTGGATGATCCAAGACAATATAAGTCTATTCGGATATAGGAAAACATAACCCATTAAGTTATCTTCCTTGTCCAACATCAAATTTTTAGCATGTCATATTTTAATGAGTTCTCACAATTACAAAAGATGTCCAACAAAGTATATTTATATGTGAAATCTCTCTTCCTTCAATATTCTTTCATGAATTGTTCAAGTGACTGATTCTGCATTTGCTAACTTTCAATAAATTTACCATCTATACTTTCATGTGTGAAGTCATTAGTCCCCATGGTATAAGCATATGAAACTTATATAAATTCAGATTTATGATATTCAATTCATTCAACCATTTACTCATAGGATATACGTGAAGCACATGAGTAAATGACAAACTACTCCAAAAAGATATAACACTGAGTAGTCAAATAATTAACTAGCCATGGGGGACTCTCTCATTCAAGATTTCAGATCCAAAGGTTTATTCAAACAGCAAGTAAAATGAAAATACACTCCAAGCAAAGCACATATCATGTGGCGAATAAAAATATAGCTCCGAGTAAGGTATACCGATGGTTTTGAAGACGAAAGAGGGGATGCCTTTCGGGACATCCCCAAGCTTAGGCGCTTGAGTCTTACTTGAATATTACGTTGGAGTGCCTTGGTCCTCCCACAGCTTAGGGTATTTCCACTCCTTATTCTCCTCATATCGGTATCTCACCCAAAACTTGAAAACTTCAATCACACAAAACTTAACGGAACTTCGTGAGTTGGGTTAGTATGATAAAGAGTAAACCATTCACTTTGGTACTGTCAAAGACAAGATTCATAATTGTTCTCACACACTGCCTGTACCATATCATTTCTACAATTTATATTGAGAAATATAAGTCATAGAAACTATAAAACAAGCAAACTATGCATTGAAAACAAAATCTGTCAGAAACAGAACAGTCTGTAATGATCTGAACATTAACCATACTTCTGCTACTCCAAAAATTCTGAAATAAATTTTTGGACGTGGGGAATTTGTATATTAATCTTCTTCAAAAATAATAAACTCAAAAGCACGCTTCTGTAAAAAATGACAGCTAATCTCGTGAGCGCAAAATTTATGTTTTTTACAGCAAGATCACATTAACTTTCACCCAAGTCTTCCCAAAGGTTCTACTTGGCACAAACAATAACTAAAAATTAAAACCATATCTAACTAGAGGCTAGATGAATTATTTATTACTAAAAAGGAGCAAAAATCAAAGAACAAAAATAAAATTGGGTTGCCTCCCAACAAGCGATATCATTTAACACCCCTAGCTAGGCATGATGATTTCATTGATGCTCACATAAAAGATAAGAATTGAAATATAAAGGTGCATCATGAAGAATATGACTAGAAAATTTAAGTCTAAACCACTTCATATTCCTAGGGATTTTGTGAGCACACAGCTTATGGGAACAAGAATCAACTAGCATCGGAAGGCAAAACAAGTATAAATTCAAAACTTTAAGCACATAGAGGGGAAACTTGATTATTGCAACTCCTACAAGCATATATTCCTCCATCATAATAATTTTCTGTAGCATCATGAATGAATTCAACAATATAACCATCACATAAAGCATTCTTTTCATGATCTACAAGCATATAAATTTTACTACTCTCCACATGAGCAAAATTCTTCTTATTAGGAATAGTGGGAGTATACTCAACAAAATAACTATCATGTGAGGCATACTCCAATTGAAAACTAAAAGCATGATGACAAGTTTAATGGTTAACATATTCCTCTATAGCATGCATGTCATCACAATAATCATCATACATAGCAACTTTGTTCTCATAATCAATTGGAACCTCTTCCGAAATAGTGGAATCATTACTAACTAAAGTCAAGACCTCTCCATATCCACTTTCATAAATATCACATTAAGATTCAACACCATCCAAAATAGTGGGATCATTACTTCCTAAAGTTGACACTCTTCCAAACCCACTTTCGATGATAGTATTATTCATACTCTAAAAGATATAAGTGAAGTTCATGGAGCATTCTACCATTACAATGGATTAACCAATATCCATGCTCAAAATATATGAGTGAAGCACACGCAGCATTCTATAAAGTCATACTCAAAAGATATAAGTTAAGCACATGAAGCATTCTATAAATCAATGAAGGGCTATATCATACTAGCATGGTTCTTAAAGAAAAAAAACAAAGGACATGAATCATGTGAACAAAACGAAAACCAAGGTATACCGATAATTGTTGAGGAAGAAAGATGGGATGCCAACCGGGGCATCCCCAAGCTTAGATGCTTGAGTATCCTTGAAATATTTACTTGGGGTTCCTTGGGCATCCCCAATCTTGAACTCTTGCCTCTCTTTATTCTTCTCACATTGGTAACTCCTCGTTCTTCGAACACTTCATCCACACAAAACTTAACAAAAACTTGGTCAGATCTGTTAGTATAAAAAAGCAAATCACTACCTTTAGGTACTGTTGTAAACGCATTCCAATTTCATATTAGCACTATATCTACTGTATTACAACTTCACCATGGTTCATACCCCCTGATACTACCCATAGATTCATCGAAATAAGCGAACAACACATAGAAAACAGAATCTGTCAAAAACAGGACAGTCTGTAGTAATCTGCAAATTTCGTATACTTTTGTAACTCCAAAAATTCTAAACAAATATGACAATTTAAAAAAAACTGTATATAAGTATTGTGCAAAAAGTTTCAGACCCATTTGACTTTTCAGTAAAAAAATTAAATTCACGCGCTACAACCAAAGTTTCTATTTTTGCACTGCACATAGTAAACAAGCAATCTAATCAACCTAAAACCAAAGCTTGGCACATTATTTTTATAATACAATGGATATATACAAGGGGATAATTATTTTCAGAGAAACTTCCATGAAAAAATCTACATTGTTTCCATGAGCTTTAACACAAGTGTTTAAGGTCGACCCTTACTTCTCCAATGCATAACCTTCCAATCACTTCTCTTATTGAAAAACTTTTGTGGCATGAGAGGCAAGTAATTTTTTTGTATTTTCATTTTATTTTTTTTTGTATGTTTCACCCACAACTAAACAGAAACAAAAGGGAAAACAAAAATCTACTTAGTGAAGAAAGCAAACAAGCACACACGAGAATATCAACCCCACGCGATTCCTCCCCGGCAACGGCGCCAGAAAAGATCTTGATAATCCCCAAGTGCAGGGAATCATCGTGGCAATTTCCAAAGGTGAAGTGATAAATATGGAGTGTTGAACCCACAAGGAGCTAAAGGTAAGATCAATATTCTCTCAAGTCCTATCTTCCACTGATACGACTCTACATACACCGAACGTTTGCTTCCAACTAGAGACAAGAAATAAAACTATGTTGTGGGTACGAAGAGGATAAATTTGCATGGTATCGGAGAGCTAAAATATAAAAGTAGGTGCTGTTATCATAAGGTTAGAATATATTACTAAATATTATAAATAGAGAGTGTGGAATAATGATGGGTAGGTGTGCGGAATTGTCCTAGGCAATTGTTAACAAGATCAGTAGTCGTCCTTGCAATTTCATATGAGGGAGAGGCATAAGCTAACATACTTTCTCTTCTTGGATCATATGCACTTGTGATTGGAACTCTAGCAAGCATCCGCAACTACTAAAGATCATTAAGGTAAAACCCAACCATAGCATTAACATATCAGTCCCCTTTATCCCATACGCAACAACCCCCTTACTCGGGTTTATGCTTCTGTCACTCAAGCAACCCACTATAAGCGAATCATGAATGTATTGCAACATCCTACAGCGGGAATCCCTCACGCTTGCGCGACACGGAGGGCACAATAAGACAGCACCAAAATAAAACATACAACTCATACCAATCTAGATCATCAATCAACCCAAAGACAAAGGATATCTACTCAAAACATCATAGGATGGAAACACATCATTGGATCATAATATGTGGCATGAAGCACCATGTTCAAGTAGGGATTACATCGGGGTGCGGGAGAGTGGACCGCGTAAAAGAGATGAGGATGGTGATGTTGATGAAGACGATCACCGCGACGATGATTCCCCTCCCGATGGCACTCCAGCGCCACCGAGAGAGAGGAGGAGAGGTTCTCCCCCTTGTGCTTCCTCCTCCATGGCCTCCCCCCTGGATGGGGAGAGGTTCTCCCTCTGGCCCTTGGCATCCATGGCGATGATGGCCCATCCGAGATCCTCCCCCATGGCCTCCAGTGATGATGGCCCCCTCCGGTAGGGTGCCAGAGAGGGCCTAGATTGATTTCTCATGGCTAAAGAGGCTTGCGGTAACGGAACTTCTGATCTCTCTTATGTTCTGGGGTTTTCTTGATTTATAGGAGGAGTTAGCGTTGGTTTCACGTCAAGGGGGCCCACGGGGAGTCCATGAGGCAGGGGGCACGCCCTAGGGGGGGCGCCCTCCACCCTCGTGGTTCCCTCAGGACTCCCATCCGGTAGATTTTTGTTCCAGTATTTTTTATATTTTCCAAAAATATTCTCCGTTGATTTTCAGCGTGTTTCGAGAACTTTTATTTCTGCACAAAAACAACACCACGGTAGTTCTGCTGAAAACAGCGTCAGTCCGGGTTAGTTGTAATCAAATAATTCCAAAATAATATAAAAAATATTATAAACATGGCATGAATACTTCATAAATTATAGATACGTTGGAGATGTATTAGGTTGCTAGTATTTGTTCTTTATGTGCAGGTACCGTTTACATAGTGTTGCTTGGTTCTCCTACTGGTTTGATAACCTTGGTTTCATAACTGAGGGAAATACCTATCGTAGTTGTGTTGCATCATCCCTTCCTCTTCGGGGAAATACTGACGCGGACACGAGCCATCAAGAAAGGATTTCTGGCGTCATTGCTAGGGAGACATCATCAACATCTATCAGGTTCCTAATCACAAATCTCATCTCCTTGCAATTTACATTATTTGCCATTTGCCTCTCGTTTTCATGTCCCCCACTTCACAAAAGTTTGCCATTTGATTCGCCCCCTTTTTTCGCCGTTTTCTCATCAGATCTCTTATTTGCTTGAACTTGTCATCATGAGTGATTTTGGTATGGCAGAAAGAGATGATGGCCTAACTCCTAAAATTGGACGATCTGGCAATCTGGATGCTAAAACTTTTGTTTTGGGGGTAAGGGAACGTTATGGGAAAAGACATATCCAAGAATTCTTCAATTGTGTTGGAAATTTGACTCTTAATGTTGCTCCTATACTTAAAAGCACTAAATCTTATGCGGAAGCTATTTCAGCATTACTTTTGAAACTTGAGAATAGATTTATCTGTACTCATCCTACTTTGCAAAGATTGTTTTTTGAGGTATCCATTATAAAGGATCCTAAGGCTAAAAAGCTAGCTACCCTTGTTCTTATGAATGAATTGGACTACATAGTACTAGAAGCTAGGGAAATTATTTATTTTTATGGGATGAGCCATGAAAAACCTGTGATAATTGAGATTATTTATAATAGTGATTATATGTTGAGATTTGCTTGGAAATAATCAATTTTATGCCAATATTAAAAATGAAATCCCCGTTTTAGATATAATCCAACAAGTTTTCAATGTTGTTAATCAACACTATTCTTGGATTGTGGCCGGAAATCAAAGGGGATGCGTAGTGGGCAACTTGATACTACTAAAATTTCTATGCATTATGCCTAGCTTGGGACATAAAACGATAGCGCTCTTGTTGGGAGGCAACACAATGAATAAAATTAATTTTTGCCTTTTTCTTTCTATTCTTGAGTGTTTGCACAATTATGCTACTGTTATGTCGGGGAAACTGATCCACGAACACCTATGGGACCGGTGGACCGAGCCCCTTTCGGTTCGGCGGGGGGCGGAGGTCGCACGAAGAGCAGATCGAGGCAAAGCACACGAGCAGTTTACCCAGCTTCGGAGCTCTCCGGAGAGATAATACTCCTACTGCTGCTTGTCTGGTTGTATTGAGCTCTAGCTCGGGAGCGTGGAGCGCTACAGTATACACGAGACCGAGTGTGAGTATGTTTCTAGCTTCCAACTGAGTCGAACCTTCCGAACCCCCTCTACGTTGGGCATGGGCCTCCTTTTATATGCTCAAGGGGTCACCGACAGGTGGCAATGCAGAGAAGGGTAAAAATGTAAAGAAAAAAGGTTGTGGTTGGTACAGCTACCTGCACAGTGCACTCTACCTAACCCTGACGGCAGGGGACAAGGGCATTAAATGCCCGTCTGTGTCGCCCAAACAGTGCGGAAAAGGACCGTTAAGGGCGCCACCGTTCGCCACGATGGCGATCTTGTCAGTGTCGCATGCCACCGCGCACCGCTGGCTGCACAACCTTCCGCCACGCGCTCCTGGAAAGGCCTCCAGGGCGACACGTTGGTGGATGCGCTGGAGCGTGGGCATAGAGTGGCCGCTTGCCGCGGCAAGCATCTTGCCGCGGTCTGGTCTTGTCGCGCCCGGAAGCTTGTCGCTCGCCGGGCCTTGCTGGGACGCGTGGTGCGTCGCGGCAAGTTCCTTGAGATGCCTCGGTTGGCCTTCCCGGCAAGCTCCTCTTGCCGGGGCCTTGTCTTCTTTACTTGAGTACTTTGTTCTTGAATGGCTCCAAGGGAGCCACGGAGTATCTTGGCGGTCACCCGGCAAGCCCTTGCCGCGGGGCGCTGCAGCTGCCCGTGCACAAGTTCGGGGTACTAGGGTACCCCTACTCTAGTACACCGACAGGAGCCCCCGGGCCTGGGCCACACACGGTGCCGAGCGCTGTTGGGCCAGGCCCAAAACAGGGCATGGGCACGCGCGGCCCGGGTAACGCCGAATCTTACTCCGTATCCACCGCGCCCTCCCCCAACGGTACGCGTTGAACGCGGCATCGTGGGAGAGATCGTGGGGGGGTTCTTTATTCGGAAGGGCGAAACGTCCGCCCTCTCCCTCTTTATAAGCAGGGGAAACAGGGGTAGTTTCCCCACTTCGCCGGTTGTTACTCCTTCCTCGAAAATCTCCGTTGCTCCCCCCTTTCTTCTCAAAGCCGAAAGAGAGCAGCGCAAGGGGAAGGGTGTGAAGTCGGCCGAGGCGCAGCGGCTCGCGGCGCTGCGGAAGGAGCGGGCCATCTTCCCCCCTCAGCTCGGCGCCAAGGAGCTGAGGGAGTACTATTACTTCTTCTGGTCCACGGAGACGCGAGCGCACCCGCGCACGAGGGTACTCCCAGCCGCTGCTTCGGAGCTGGCTCCAAATGGGTACCCCTTCTTCGCGCTATTCTTCTATTGCGGGCTCTGCCCGCCCTTCTCGGAATTCTTCTGCGACATTATGAACACCTACGGGTTCCGCCTCCTTGACTTCACTCCCAACGCCGTTCTGACCATGGCAGTTTTCGCACATCTGTGCGAAAACTTTGTCGGAGTCCACCCAAACGTAGCCCTCTTCCGCCATTTCTTCATGCCCCGAGTCGAGAGAGGAGAGCCCCTTGCCGGAGGAATCGCCTGGATCTCGAGAGTCGGCAAGAAAGAAGCATATCTGGAGGGAGAGCTCCGCAGCAAATGGGAGGAGTGGAGAGCGGAGTGGTGCTGGATCGTCGAGGAGAACCCGCAGCCGTTCACTGCCGTGCGCCAAGCCCCAATAGTACGCGGCAACGATTGGAGCAACGTGGCCTCGGAAGACGACAGGCTGAAGATCGCCGTCACCCGAATCCTTCGCCTCAGGCTTGCCGGGCTTACTGTAGGCGCCGTTGGCGCAGATTTCCTTCGTCGCCGCATCGCCCCCCTGCAGGAGAGAGGGAGACCCGCCTGGGAGTTCTAGAACTCGGCGGATATCATGAGGTTGCGCCCGGGCCTCAATTTCAACTTCACCGTCCTGGAGCTGGATGCGATGCTCCTGGAGTTGTTCAAACGCGATCCCCAGCATCCATTCATGTTGCCGAGGAGCGTTGTTCTGTTGTGCAACAATTCTTCGCTCGACCGGATCCGCGCGATGATGTCGTTGTGCGATTCGCACGGAATCGCCCCAACCTGGCAAGAACCTGCGGATGACGTCGTGCGGGCGTTCTTCGATAGCCTGGAGGAAGTGCCGATCCGCGCCGACGAGCAGAAGAGCCTCACCCGTGACACTACCGACGCGGAGCTGCAGCGCATCGCCACTAGGACGGAAGAGGCTGCGGCAGCAGCTGCCGCGGGCGATTTTGGGTTCACCGTCGAGGAGGCAGAGGCAGCAGAGGTGGCAAGCCTCGCCGAGCGCGAGGAGTTTGTCGGCGAGGAAGATCTTACCGGCCATGAAGCTGAGCCGGGCGAGCCTGGCGAGGAAGAGCCCGAACCCTCAGACAGCTTGCCGCAAGTGGAGCCCCCGGCTGCACCAAGAAGGCGTCTCCGCAAGGCCGGGGACGTAGCGGGGCGGCAGGCGGGTCAACAGCCGCCGAGCCGCGCGACACGCTCTACCGCGGCAAGCACCGTTGCCGCAGGAGCGCCTCACGCCGCTGCGGCAACTAGAGCTGGATCTTCCCGGTCCACCGCCACCGCCCCCGCCAAGCGGGCAAGGGAACTTACTCCTTCACCTTGCCGCACTGGAGGGGAGCCGGACTTTGATCTCTCCGCGCTCAGCTCCGATGATGAAGAAGAAGAGTAAGCTTTCTTGTTGTCCTCGTAGTTCTTCAATCTTGTTGCTTTCGTCCTGTATCTGACTTGCTTCGATCTGAATCCATTCCTTTTCAGGATGCTGGCCCAGAGAGCGGTGAAGAGAGCCAAGTCTTCGGTGATTGTCATCGAAGATGATCCCACCACGTCAGCAGGGGGCATGTCCGAGACCACCTTGACGGACCTGGCGACTACTCCCCAAAGCAGCCCCCAGCGCAGCCCCCAGTGTAAGTACATGGCTTTACTTCTTGCTGACAGGCGCTTATGGGTGCTATTTTCTCTTACTGATATCTTGATTGTTGGATTTGTGTAGGAGCAGAGCAGCCTCACCAGGAGGGCCCGGAAGCCGCCCCCGAAGTGCCATCTGCTTCGACTACACCGCCAAGGGAGGAGTCCCCGGCAAGGGAGCGCTCTCCGGCAAGGGAGAACTCTCCGGCAAGGGCCAGTTCTCCGGCAAGGGAGGACACCAGTGATCCTCCGGCGGTTGAGACCGCGACTGCAGACCCCAGCACAGGTAATCCACTTGCCTACAAACTTGCCCTGGATTTTTCTTCTTCTGACTTTCCTTTTGCATATTTGCTTGACTTCTCTCCCTTCTTTGTTCCTCAGATCCATCCGCTGCTAAGCCGATGGAAACCGAGGCCGCTGAGGGAGAGGCCGGCGTTGATGAACCCGCCGGCGAAGAGGCCGCCAAGGCTGCCGCCGCAGAAGCCGGCGAGGGATCCGGCGATCGTATTGACGGCCTCGAGGCCGCAGGAGCGCCAGGCGCTGCACCGACCGCCGATCCCCCTGCCGCTTCCGCAGAGCCAGGCTCCGAAGAGCCGCAGCCCGGCGCCTATCTGAAGGCCGGCGATGGCGTCTTCATCAAGCTCCCCTGGGCTTCGAGCTCTAGGGCGCCGGTCGAAGGAGAAACCTTTGATGGGGAGGTGCTCGCTTCCGCCGGATTGACGCTGGTCGACGCACCAAGCAGCAGCGACGAGCCTGAAGAGGAGCGGCTGCTGCGAAAGCTGACGTTGCTCTACCGCGCCCGACAAGCCAAGTTGGCTTCCCGAGAAGCGCTTGTCGCGAAGGCGGGAGTCGACATTGAGAAGCGCGCGGAGGAGCTCTGGGGTCTCAGGCAGGAGGCTCTCTGGTCCCTGGCGAAGGAGCGGGAGGAAGTTCTCGAGGAGCGGAAAGCTTTCCTCCTCGAGAAGGCTGAAGCCGAAGAGAAGCAACGGCTTGTCGCTGAAAGCCTATTTGCGCAGGAGGAGAGTTGGCACAGCGCAAGGTGGACCTTGACAGCCACGAGGAGGAGCGCGCCGCGCGGGAGCTAGCGATTGGCGGGGTTCTCAAGGAGGCAAAGGACGCTGCCGCGGCTGCCGAGGCCGCCAAGAAGGAGCTGGAGGCGAAAGTGGCGCAGCTGGAGGCGAATCTCAGGACGAGCGGTGAGGAACTTGCCGCGCTCAAGCGTGAGCGTGAGAAGGATGTTGCCGCCCATGGTGAGCTGCAGGGTCTTCTCGCTGAGAGGGGCAAGGAGCTCAGCGCCGTCAAGGACTCCAACGCGGATCTCGAGCTGAAGCTGGCCACGCTGACTCAGACGCTGGATGGCGCCAAGGAGCGATAGGTGACCTTGTCGGAGAAGATCAAGGCCGACGAGGCGCTGCTGGCGAGCATTGCCGTCACCCATAACTCATTCAGGGAGACGGTGGAGCACTGGACCGAGGGTCTGGTGAATATCGCCGCAGTCATCGATGGGGAGCTGGCGCAGTTGGGGATGGAGGACTTCGGGTATCCTTCCGACGAGCATCACCAACCCAGCGCCAAGCTTAGCCTGTTCTTCAAGGGCGTGGCGACAGCCCTCCAGCGGCTTCGGGAGAAGATCCCAAAGCAGCTGGCCGACGAGTCGCGCAAGATTTGCGCGGGAGTTCTTCAGAAAGTGCTGGTGAAAGTGGCCTTCCGCAACCCAGGCCTCAACTTCACCAACGTCCTCAGGTCTTTGCCGCCCGACGCTGATCTGGAAGCGCTCAAGGCCCTTGTCGCACCCATTGTGGACAAGGTGAGCGAGATCAAGAGGGTTGAGGGCGGTCTCGTAACTAGGCTGCCCGTTTTATCTTTTTCCTTGTCGCTGCTGGTCATGTCATGGGAACAATGTGTTAGAGCTGCGACAAGTTATCTTGTAATATAACTTTATTTTGGATAATGATTGCTATGTTATTTCTTTTACTAGATCCCTTGCTTTGTATGTTTTACCTACGCTTTTAGGGAACTTATCGGCGTAGGCACCCGAGCCGCGAGCGCTGAGTGCGGAATGTCAGCAGCCTGCTGGCGGTGCCGCTCCGACAAGAAACCTTGTCGCGACTAGTTGCAGCACACTTAAGTTGTTGAGCGGACTCGAAACAAAGTAAAGGCGCAACTAGCTACGAGTTGGTTCCTCCGCACACAGGTTTTCCATACAAAGCACAGTCGTTCGAGGAAGATAACTTAAAAATTAAAACTAATTGCTCAGACTTTGGCAACTTAGCTTTTCTGTCGTTTGCTTCCCGGCAAGGCGAACCTTCCTTAAACGACGCCTGGCCCACACCATTATCTTCTCCTTTCCCCCCGGCAAACTTGTGTGCGAGGGAACCTTCCTTTCCTTTGTTGAGAAAAAGAAAGCAGAGAAAATAAAGATATGGAGCCTTTCGGCTCGTTATTGCTTATCGGGGGTAGGTGCTGCACAAAGTGTCAGATAACGTATGCAAGAAAGAATGTAATGCATGAAATTGACAAGTTGTGCGGAGCACATGAGCTTTACTTATGCACGGGATCTGCGCCCGGCTTTGTACAATGGATTACATGCAACATCGGCAAGACTTGTACAAAAGGTGGTTGCCGGAACAGGTTCCGGCAACCACGCCCTACGGGTAAAACTTACAAAGATGCTCAATGTTCCAGGAGTTGCTCACCGGAATGCCATCTTCGGTCTCAAGGCGGACAGCGCCAGGCCTAGTGACTCGTTTCACCCGGTAAGGGCCTTCCCACTTCGGCGTCAACTTGTTGGAATTCTTGGCGGACTGAACTCGCCGAAGAACAAGGTCGCCTTCCTCGAAGATTCTGGCATTAACTTTGTGGCTACGGTAGCGGCGCAAAGCTTGCTGGTATCGAGCAGCTCGTACAGCAGCCTGAAGACGGTCCTCCTCAAGGAGCAGCGCGTCATCTTGTCGCAGCTGCTCTTGCTCAAGCTCATCATAAGCGAGCACTCGAGGTGACCCGTATACGAGTTCCGTGGGGAGAACTGCCTCTGCTCCATAGACTAGAGCGAAAGGCGTCTGTCCAGTGGCTCGATTTGGCGTCGTCCTGATCGACCAAAGAACCACTGGCAGCTCCTCGATCCAGTTTCTTCCGCACCTGCGCAGCCTATCGAAAGTCCTGGTCTTGAGCCCACGCAGCACTTCAGCATTTGCCCTCTCCGCTTGACCGTTGCTTCTCGGATGAGCAACAGAAGCGAAGCAGACCTTGGCGCCAAGATCTTGGACGTACTGCATGAAGGTGCGGCTCGTAAATTGTGTGCCGTTGTCGGTGATGATCCTGTTAGGGATCCCGAAATGGCAAACAATCGACCTGAAGAACTTGACTGCTGACTGTGCTGTCACCTTTCTCACTGGTTCCACTTTCGGCCTTTTTGTGAACTTGTCGATTGCAACGTTCAAGTACTCAAAGCCCCTGACAGCTCGGGGGAAGGGGCCGAGGATATCGAGCCCCCAGACCGAAAATGGCCAGGATAAAGGGATCGTCTGGATAGCTTGAGCTGGCTGGTGTATCTGCTTGGAATGGAACTGGCACGCTTCACACTTGGTTACTTGTGCAGTTGCATCCTGGAGGGCTGTCGGCCAAAAGAAACCTTGCCGGAAAGCTTTGCCGGCAAGTGCTCTTGCGCCAATGTGGTGACCACATATGCCTCCATGTATCTCTGCCAACAGCTTCTGTCCGTCTTCCCGGCAAATACACTTCAATTTCACACCGTTGAGTCTTCTTCTGTACAGTATGTTGTCGACAAACTGGTACATACTTGACTGCCGGGCTACTTTTTCCGCTTCTTCTTGCTCTTCGGGAAGTTCTCCTATCTGAAGGAAATGGACGATCTGATGTGCCCATGCTGGAGCTTGCGGCTCGACAACAAGGACTAAAGGCACATCTGCTGCTGCGGGAACATCGGCTTCTACGGCAGGAACCTATGGCTCGGCCGGAGCTTGATGTTCCCCGGCAAGCTTGCCGGAGCAAAGCTTGTCGGGAGCGTCTGCTTTGACGGAACAAACCCTAAGGTTTGCCGGAGCAGACTGCTCCTTAGCACTCTTAGTGTTGATCTTGGGGACTTTCTTGGCGGCGGCTTCGGGAAACTCTGCCGGAAAATAGTCACCAGAAATCAACTTTCTCTTCTTGCTCTGTCCAGTTGATGGTGTCACGGATGGTTGAGTCAGCTTGAGCACAAAGATCCCTGGTTCCACAGGTAACTTAAGTGCGGCGCACTTTGACAGGCCATCAACAATGTCATTCTTAGCTCTTGGAACATGTTCCATCTGTAGGCCGTCAAAGTGCTCTTCTAGCTTTCTCACTTCATCAACATAAGCTTCCATCAACGGACTTTGATAATTCTTGTTCACTTGGCGGACGACAAGCTATGAGTCACCCCTGACAACGAGCTTCTTGATCCCAAGGTCTGCCGCGATTCTGAGACCGGCAAGCAAGCCTTCGTACTCTGCAATATTGTTCGTTGCTTGCTCCTTGGGAAAGTGCATCTGGACTACATACTTGAGGTGCTCTCCGGTGGGTGCGACAAGCAGCACGCCCGCACCGGCGCCTTGTAGCGAGAAGGCACCGTCAAAATACATCAGCCACTCTTTGCTTGCCTCCTTGACGGGGATGCTCGTTTCTGGAGTTTCTTCATCTGGCGTTGGCATCCACTCTGCTATGAACTCTGCCAATGCTCTGCTTTGGATAGTTGAAGTGCTTTCAAACTTGAGGCCAAAGCTTGACAGTTCCAGTGCCCACTCGACAATCCTGCCTGTTGCTTCTGGATTTTGCAGTATCCTCTTCAGCGGAAAACGAGTGACAACTGTGATCTCATGTGCTTGGAAGTAATGGCACAGCTTTCTCGAGGCCATGAGAAGGCCGAAAAGCAATTTCTGCACACCAGAGTACCTTGACCTGGCCCCCTGCAGAAGGGAACTGACAAAGTAAACTGGGCGCTGCACCATTCTCTTCTGCATCTCCTTATGCGTCTGCGCAGATCCATCTTTGTCGGGACCAGAGCTTGCCGGACCAGAGCTTGCCGGACCAGAGCTTGCCTATGAAGCCCCCTGCTTGTCGCTAGATGCATCTGCCGTGGTTGCTGGCTCATCATCTGCCTCCCTCTCCGCCACTAACGCAGCACTAACCACCTGATTGGTTGCTGCTATATACAGCAGCAACTTCTCCTGTGGCCTAGGTGCGACAAGTGTTGGAGTGGAGGACATGTATCTCTTCAAGTCCTGCAGCGCAGCCTCCGCTTCTGGAGTCCATTTCATTGGACCTGCCTTTTTCAATATTTTGAAAAACGGCAGGGCGCGCTCAGGAGATCTAGAGATAAATCTGCTGAGAGCAGCCATGCAACTGGCAAGTCTTCGTACATCCTTGACGCGCTTTGGTGCTTCAATCTGCTCAATGGCCTTGATCTTGTCGGGATTGGCTTCAATTCCCCGCTGAGACACAAAGAACCCGAGAAGCTTGCCGGAGGGGACTCCAAACACACACTTCTCAGGGTTCAGTTTGAGGTTGATCCTGCGCAGATTTGCAAATGTTTCGTCTAAATCTTGAATCAGGGTCGTCCTGTCTTTGCTCTTGACCACTATGTCATCCATGTAGGCTTCCACATTTCTGTGCATTTGCGGCTCAAAAGCATGATGGACTACCCTTGCAAATGTTGAACCAGCATTCTTTAAACCGAAAGGCATCCGTACGAAATAGTACGTGCCACACGGGGTGATGAATGCGGTCTTCTCCTCATCCTCTTGTGCCATGAAGACTTGATGGTATCCTGAGTATGCATCAAGAAATGAAAGAAAGTCACATCCGGCCGTAGAGTCAACAATCTGGTCAATGCGCGGCAAGGGAAATGGGTCTTTGGGACAAGCTTTATTGACATCGGTAAAGTCGATACAAAGCCTCCATTTTCCGTTAGCCTTGCGCACGACTACAAGATTGGCCAACCACGTAGGATGGAGCACTCCTCTCACAAGGCCTGCTGCTTCCAACTTCTTGATTTCTTCTGCAATGAATTCTTGGCGCTCCACAGCTTGTTTCCTGACTTTCTGCTTGACGGGCCACGCATGAGGACAGACGGCAAGATGGTGCTCGATTACTTTCCTAGGAACACCGGGGATGTCAGACGGTTGCCACGCAAACACATCGGCGTTCGCCCGCAGGAAAGCAACGAGCGCGCTTTCCTATTTAGGATCGAGAGTGGCACTGATGGTGAAGGTACCACCAGTGCCGTCCTCCTTGGCGGACACCTTCTTGGTTTCTGGTGGAGCTGCCATTGCCTTCCTGCACTTGCCGGTCGAGCTCGATGGTGCGTCCTCGACGGTAGTGCAGCACTCCGAAGAGGTGCGCTTGCCGGAGTGGGCATCAGAACTCTTGTCGGACTTGGTCTTCTTCTTCCCCCCGGGAGCTTCAGCGGCAAGTGATTTGCAATCTGTTGCGGCTGCTGCTTCCCGGTAGATCTTGTCGGCGCAGATAAGAGCATCCTTCTTGTCGCCAGGGACAGAGATGACGCTTATCGAGCCTGGCATCTTCAGTACGTTGTATGCATAGTGAGAGGCTGCCATAAATTTGGTAAGTGCTGGACGGCCGAGTATCCCATTGTAAGGCAATGGGAAGTCAGCAACGTCAAAAATGATCCTCTCAGTCCTGAAGTTCAGCTCGCTGCCAAATGTCACCGGCAACGTGATCTTTCCCTTCGGCTTGCTCCTTCCCGGATTGATTCCTTGAAACCGGTCTCTTCGAGCTCGCTGTCAGGGATCTGGAGTTTCTGGAGCACCGCGGAGGAGATTAGGTTCAAACCGGCCCCGCCGTCAACTAGCATCTTAGTGACCCTGAGGTTGCGGATAGTTGGTGAAACCAACATCGGCAAGCACCCGACCGCAGTTATGCGATCAGGGTGGTCCGCAATATCAAAGATGATAGGCGTGCTGGACCATTTCAGAGGCCTGCGTGACTCGACGGGTGGTTCTGCCACATTGACTTCCCGCACCCATTGTTTGAGCTGGCGGTGGGAAGTATGCAGAGAAGCACCACCGTCAACGCACAGGACCTCTGTGGCTTTCTGGAACTCCTGCTCATCGGTCTCGTCATCATCCATGTCTTCATCGTAGTCGTCATCTTCATCCTTGTCGCGGCCGCGGGGAGGTCTGTCTCCTTGCCGCTGCTTGGCCTTGCCGCGGCGTCCTCCTCGGCTGGGACGTTTCTTGCCGGATCCTCCAGCACCTTCCTGGGATTTCTCCTTGTCGCGCCGCTCGTATTCAGCCTTTTGCTGCTCGACAAGCTGCTCGACTTTCTTGCAGCTCTGGAGGTCATGGCCCTTGGTGCGGTGGATCTTGCAGTACTGCTTGTTGGTGCCGTCCTGCTTGTCGGTGACCGCCACAGCCTCTGCGGCAATCTCCTTGCCGGAGCCACCAGCTTTGGCTTTCCTGGCGCCACCTCCGTTGCCGGACTGCTCGACAACTAGCACCTCTTTGCCTTTCTTCTTTCTGTTATTCCGCCGCCGGTTTTTCCTTGCCGGGGCATTATCCTCACTATCAGATCCTCCTGCTCCTATACTCTCTCCGGGGAGTCTCCTCCCTTCCTCAGCACGAGCACACTTGTCGGCCAGGGCATATAGCTCACTGACGTCTCTGATCTTGCACATCACCATCTCCTCCCGCATCCTGCGGTTCCGCACATTCTGATGGAACACGCTGATTACTGCGGCAGGGTGGATATCTGGGATGTTGTGCTGTACGTTGCTAAATCTTTGAATGTACTTGTGCAGGGGTTCTCCTTCCTTCTGGGTGAGCAGATGAAGGTCACTCTCTTGGCCATGAGGCTTGTGGCCGCCTGTGAAGGCGCCGACAAACTGATGGCATAGATCGGCCCAAGAGGATATGGAGTTGTCCGGCAAGTGCATGAGCCAGGATCGGACGTTGGGTTTGAGTACCAGTGAGAAGTAGTTGGCAAGGATCTTGTCGTCTCGCCCCCCGGCAGCCTGCACCGCGATGGTGTAGATGCTGAGGAACTCCGACGGGTACGTCTTGCCGTCGTACTTCTCCGGTACATCTAGCTTGAAATTTTTCCTACTGGGCCACTGGACTTGCCGCAGCTCACGAGTGAACGCAGGGCAGCCCACCGCGTACGGCAGGTCGTCTGGTTCCCCTGGCGCATGCATGTCGACGGAAGGCCCAGCGCGCTGGTCGGATTGACGTCGCGCTTCTCTTTGTCGCTCGATGCGAGTTCGAGCATCTTCTTGCTGTCGATCGTGAAGAACTTGGCATTGATTGCGACGAGCTCGTGGATCCGACGATGCGGTGGAGTCGCTGTCGAGGTGGATCCGGCGAGTCGGCGATCTTGGCCTTCGGGGTGGAGAGTGCACGGTGGTTGCACCCCCACCAGTTTCATCGCCACCGGCTCGTGCCTGGCAGTCCTGCCGCGGCAGCGATGTATTCGGCTGCCGCGGAGTGTCGCTGTTGGCGTAGCAGATGAGGCTCTAAATGGTGGCCCTCCATTCGTCGATCTTGTCCGACATCGGTGGGTAATCCAGGAGCAGTTGAGCTCGCGCCAAAGCTTCCGCTGGAGTGGTGGGCGGCAGTGGCGAACGGCGCGAGGAGCGGGACATGCTCGGACTTCTAACTATGTTAGAAGGAGCAGTACCCCGTCCAGGCGACCGTGCCTCGCTCGTGCCGGCGCGCTGACATGCATGCTGGTCTTGAGCGCCCTGAGACCCACCAGCTTGATCTTGGTCCAACAAACGTATGGTACTGCAAATACCATGACGCTGTCGGTCCTGCGCCTCCTAAGAGGGGCGCGGCGGAAGTACGGACACCGAGGTTTGTGCAGCCTTGTCCTTGGACCTGGGAGCACCGTGAGCTTCCTCGTCGATGTCGGTTCTTCCACCAGCGTCAACCCCACCACCCGTTTGCTCCGGTGGCGGTGAGATCGACGCGGACGGAGCAGCTGCCTCCGAAGCCTTCTTCTTCGGTGGCATGTCGATGAAGAAAATGAAGATCTAGCTCATGTGAACACCGGATCAGATTCACACAATCTCGACGCCCCCTACCTGGCGCGCCAAAGATGTCGGGGAAACTGATCCACGAACACCTATGGGACCGGCGGACTAAGCCCCTTTCGGTTCGGCGGGGGGCGGAGGTCGCACGAAGAGCAGATCGAGGCGAAGCACACGAGCAGTTTACCCAACTTCGGAGCTCTCCGGAGAGATAATACTCCTACTGCTGCTTGTATGGTTGTATTGAGCTCTAGCTCGGGAGCACGGAGCGCTACAGTATACACGAGACCGAGTGTGAGTATGTTTCTGGCTTCCAACTGAGTCGAACCTTCCGAACCCCCTCTATGTTGCGCATGGGCCTCCTTTTATATGCTCAAGGGGTCACCGACAGGTGGCAATGCAGAGAAGGGTAAAAATGTAAAAAAGAAGGTTGCGGTTGGTATAGCTACCTGCACAGTGCACTCTACCTAACCCTGACGGCAGGGGACAAGGGCATTAAATGCCCTTCTGTGTCGCCCAAACAGTGCAGAAAAGGACCGTTAGGGGTGCCACCGTTCGTCACGATGGCGATCTTGTCAGCGTCGCATGCCACCGCGCACCGCTGGCTGCACAGCCTTCTGCCACGCGCGCCTGGAAAGGCCTCCAGGGCAACATGTTGGTGGATGCGCTGGAGCGTGGGCATAGAGTGGCCGCTTGCCGCGGCAAGCGTCTTGCCGCGGTCGTGGTCTTGTCGCGCCCAGAAGCTTGTCGCTCGCCGGGCCTTGCCGGGACGCGTGGTGCGTCGCGGCAAGTTCCTTGAGATGCCTCGGTTGGCCTTCCCGGCAAGCTCCTCTTGCCGGGGCCTTGTCTTCTTTACTTGAGTACTTTGTTCTTGAATGGCTCCAAGGGAGCCACGGAGTATCTTGGCGGTCACCCGGCAAGCCCTTGCCGCGGGGCGCTGCAGCTGCCCATGCACAAGTTCGGGGTACTAGGGTACCCCTACTCTAGTACACCGACATGTTATAATTGTTTTTTTATGTTTTAACTAGTGTTTGTGCCAAATAAATCCTTTAGGATCATGTTGGGTGATAGTTGATTTGATATTGTTGAAAAACAGAAACTTTTGCGCCCAGCAAAATAATTTTCAATATTCACAGAAGCGCGATAAAATCCTGATTTTTGTACACAAGATTGATATACAAATTTCCCACGTTGTCCTAATGTTTAAGAATTTTTGGAGTTAGAGAAGTATACGAAGTTTTCAGATTGCTACAGACTATTCTGTTTTAGACAGATTTTGTTTTCTCTGTGTTGTGTGCATATTTTTATGAATCTATGGACTTTATCGGGGGGTATAAGCCATAGAAAAGTTGGAATACAGTAGATAATGCAAAATTAAAATATGAATGGGTTTGCAACAATACTTAGAGTGGTGATTTGCTTTGTAATACTAAGGATCTCACGAAGGTTTTGTTGAGTTTTGCGTGATAGAAGTTTTCAAGTTTTAGGTGAGATCATGATGGATGGAGGAATAAGGAGTAAGAAGAACCTAATATTCGGGATGCCCCATGGCACCCCAAGTTATTATCCAAAGAGGAACAAACAACTAAGCTTGGGGATGCCTCGAGTGGCATCCCCTCTTTCTTCTAATCACCATTGGTATTTTACTTGGAGCTATATTTTTATTCTTCACATATTATGAGTTTTGCTTGGAGCATCTTGCATTATATGAGTCTTTGCTTGTTTTGCTTTTTAGTTTGTCACAAGTATCCTTGCTGGACACACCTATTTGAGAGAGCCAAATTTTTGCTATGATTTGTTAGAATTGCTCTATAAGCTTCACTTATTTTTTTTGCTATGGAATTGCTCTAGTGCTTCACTTATATCTTTTTGAGCACGGTGTGCTTTAATATTTTTGAAGAAATGCTCTCATGCTTCACTTAGATTTATCTGAGAGTTAGTAACTTTGAAGAAATTCTCTCATGCTTCACTTAGATTTATTTGAGAGTTAGTAACTTTGAAGAAACTCTCTCATGCTTCACTTATATTATTTTGAGAGAACAAAATTGTTATGATCATGTTCTTCACTTGGATTTGTTTGAGCTTATCAAAAGCAATGTATGAAACTAGTCCCAAAGTGATCGATATTCAGGAGGGATATAATAAAAACTTTCATGAAGATCATTGGGCAAAATAAACTTGATTCTTTGTAATAGTTTTGAGATATGATGATTGTAATATGTGAGTCATGTTGGTGAGTAATTATGCTTTAGTAGGAGTATTGGTGTTAAGGTTTGTGATTCCCTATGCAAGCACAAAAGTCAATAGTTGTGCAATGAAATTACATCCTACTTGTGGTGCATTATTCGGTAATAGTTATGCGTAATGCTCCCTTATGTGATTTTTCGTTTCTTGGTTGGATGCTTCTCAATCTTTTTGCTAGCCTTCAGTTGTACTAAGTAGGAATACTACTTGTGCATCCAAAATCCTTAAACCAATTTTGCCATATGAGTCCACCATACCTACCTATATGTGGTATTCTCTTGCCATTCTAAGCAAATTTGTATGTGCCATCTCTAATTTTCAAAATAATTTCCTTTTTGTGTGCCCGTACCGCTCATGAAACGGTAGGGTTGGCTGATATTTTTCCATGCTAGATGTGTTAGTCTCGAGATGAGTGTTTATTCACTTGTCATTGCATGAGAGTTGGCAAAGGTATTAGGGATGCCCAGTCTTGAAACAAAAAAGAAATTTACTTTATGTTGTCAAATAATAAATTCCTTGGAAAGTGTTGGTGTGGACGGTACCCAGGGGTACGGCTAGCCGTGGAATGTGAAAGTATGGTGGAAAATGGAATAAACTTTATTTTCTGTCTGGGAACCGCCTATGGTATATCTAGCATGGAAAGTATTGGGAACTACTCGATCGTTTTCGTTGACAAGAAAAGCATGCCACCCAAAAAAATTATCTCTATTTTTTCACTTTGAGCTCTGGCACCTCTACAAATCCCTACTTCCATCTGCGAAGGGCCTTTCTATTTACTTTATGCATTTTTTACTTTTATTTGAATCTCCATCTTCTCTTATAAAGCACCAACTAAGGGGCACTATGATCGTACTTGAGCATTGGATGTAGCTAATATGCAAGTGTATTTCATTAATGGATCAATGATTGAGCATAATGGGATAGGGATATCTTTCTTTAGTGTTGATATTTTGAAAGACATAGTTGCTTGTTGATATGCTTGAGTATTGAAATCTTCATGTCAAAACTAGACTATTGCTTTGAACCATATAAAAGTCCAAATGTCCATGCTACAAAAGAAAAGAATATGTCATGAACATGTTAGGGAGCATTCCACATCAAAAATTCTGTTTTTATCATTTACCTACTCGAGGCTGACTAGAAATTCAGCTTGGGGATGCTAATACGTCTCCAACGTATCTATAATTTTTGCTTGTTCCATGCTATTATATTATCATTCTTGGATGTTTTTCAATCATTTCATAACAACTTTATATCATTTTTTAGGACTAACCTATTGACATAGTGCCCAGTGCCAGTTGTTGTTTTTTGCTTGTTTTTTACTTCACAGAATATCAGTACCAAATGGAGTCCAAACGCAGCGAAACTTTTTGGAGATTTTTTCTGGATAGGAAGACACCTGTTGGGCCAAAGAAGTACCAGAGGGGGCTCCAAGGGGAGCACAACCCACCTGGGCATGCCCTGGTGGGTTCTGCCCACCTCGGCTGCCTCCTGTGCTGCCTCTTTGCTCTATAAATACCCCTGAAAATTCAAAATCACTAGGGGACTAAACGAAACACAATTCCAGCCACCGCAAGTTCCAGAACCACCAGATCCAATCTAGACACCATCACGGAGGGGTTCCTCATCCTCATTGGTGCCTCTCCTATGATGCGTGAGTAGTTCATTGTAGACCTATGGATCTGTAGTTAGTAGCTAGATGGCTTCCTCTCTCTCTATTCTCAATACAATGGTCCCTTGGAAATCTATTTCATGTAACTCTTTTTGCGGTGTGTTTGTTGCGATCTAATGAACTTTGAGTTTATGATCAGATCTATTTTATGCATGAAAGTTTTTTGAGTTTTGATCTCTTCTATGCATGATTATTATAGCCTCGTATTTCTTCTCAGAAACTTTGGTCTGGTTTGGCCAACTAGATTGATTTTTCTTGCAATGGGAATAGGTGCTTTGTGATGGGTTCTATCTTGCGGTGTCCTCACCGTACCCAGTGACAGAAGGGGTAGCGAGGCACACATGTATCATTGCTAATAAGGATAACAAGATGGGGTCTATTCCTACATGAATAGATCTTGTCTACATCATGTCATCGCTCTTATTGCATTACTCCATTTCTCCATGAACTTAATACACTAGATGCATGCTGGATAGCGGTCGATGTGTGGAGTAATAGTAGTAGATGCAGGTAGGAGTCGGCCTACTAATCTTGGACGTGATGCCTATATAATGATGATTGCCTGGATATCGTCATAATTATTTGAAGTTCTATCAATTTCCCAACAGCAATTTGTTTACCCATTGTATGCTATTTTTCTCGAGAGAAGCCACTAGTGAAATCTATGGCCCCGGGGTGTATTCTGTATCATATTTGCTTTGAGATGTATTTTTATTTGCTTTTGTTTTCAGATCTATTATTCTAAAAACACCAAAATACCTTGCTGCACTTTTTCTTTATTTATTTTATTTTGTTTTACTGCGAGATCTATTTATCCAAAATCATACAAACCAATCTATGTTTTACCCGAGAGGGATTGACAACCCCTCTTACGCGTCGGGTTGCAAGTATTTGTTCTTTGTGTGCAGGTACCGTTTATATAGTGTTGCTTGGTTCTCCAACTGGTTCGATAACCTTGGTTTCATAACTGAGGAAAATACCTACCGTACCTATGTTGTATCTTCCCTTCCTCTTCGGGGAAATACTGATGCATACACGAGCCATCAGATGCATGCCAGCCTAAAAAGAGCACAATATGAACTTTGGTACGAGGCACCATCAGCTCCGTGTAGTCCAACCAACCAACAATTATAAAGGGGCCTATACTAGAATCTTAATAGCCACTGAATCACCATCACCACAACATTTCCCCTCCAAGATAACCGTACTTGTAATCGTGTATCACATCTGGCAACCATTGTAAGGCATACTATCGATAAAGCATTCCTATTTATGTATTCCCCAATAATTTATTCTTGGGATTCGATTGTCATGTGTGAGTAATTCGGTAAGGAAATGGGTTGAGGCATAGCCTTGCAATCCTATGTAATTGTACAAGGGATCAATGAAATGACTTTGAATAATTAACATCATGTATGTGTCCGATTGCAACGGAGCTTTCTCCTGTATGTTTCTTGTTTTCTACGGGCCCGTGGGTACCCAGGACCCTGAAGATCGATCTGGGAGGAGGTAAGGAGAAAGGAGCACGCGACAAAGTATTCTGAACACCACCAATAGAAAGGTTTAACACGGTATCGAAAAGTCGATCCTTGGGGATCAATGAGATGTAGTCATTAAATTGCCAATAATTTTGTCCAAGTATTTATTCTTAATAACCGCGGAAACCCCGTGAGACCGTAAAGGCATGCGATTGGAAAACTGATTCTTGATGCAGGTCACACATTGATTAACACGTAATTTGGACACATCATCAGGTCCCAAGAACATCTTAATGATTGTCTTCTAGAGAACAAATCAATATCATGACGACCCCGAGCACAAATATATAGGTGTAAGGACAAGACCTCATACTAGCATGTTTTAATTATAAAGGCCTAGTTAAAAATTTGGAATGTTTTTAATTAATATTAAGTTGAAGTTTCTTAAGGATTTAAAACCTTTTGGAGGACTTGTTGAAAGCTTTCTCAATCTAGTTTTGACACCTATCTAAGGACTGCACAAACCTGACTCTCCAAAACAAATAAATTGATTCAAGTTTAAACTGTTTTTAGAGCTACTATTTTTTTCCCAAAATAAAGGGAATAAAATGACCTTCCAAAAGTCAAGAAAATTATTTAGTTGGGCTAGTTTGATTCTCTTTTCAGACATTTTGGATATTTTCCAACTGTATGTGCAAAGAAGTGAGAGGATATATTATAACTTCTCAAATTATTAAGTTGGGAACATTTCAAAAATGATTTATAAGCATACTTGGAGTTTGTAATATTTAGGACTATTTCCAAAAATGTAAAGAAAAGGAAAGGATTGAAGATAATATGACTATTTCACAATATTGAGTTGGAAATGCTTTAAATTTAACTTTATGCATTTCGGATCATAAAAAACGTTTAATAGAATTATCAATGCCTTAAAAGTATTTTAGGGCAATTAGTAAGTTACATATTAATTTTTTTTAAATAGATAATTTTAAATTTTGCAATTGGGATGGACATATTTTTCTAGGCTCTATATGTATTTTTATTTTTATGAATATTGTAGAATAAATCATGCAATTATTATGCCATTTATAAATTTATGTATATATTTAAAGAAATTATTTTAAATACTCTATTTTTTCCATGGAGGAATTGTGTGGCCACATAACTTCACCCAAAGCTTGCTCGTGCTTATCAGTACATGCCCAACAGACCCATGATACGTCTCCAACGTACCTAAATTTTTTTATTGTTCCGTGCTGTTATATTATCATTCTTGGATGTTTTACATTCATTTTATAGCAACTTTATATCATTTTTTTGGACTAACCTATTGACATAGTGCCCAGTATCGGTTGCTATTTTTTTTCTTGTTTTTTACTTCGCAGAATATCAGTACCAAACGAAGTCCAAATGCCACGAAACTTTTTGGAGATTTGTTTCTGCCCAGAAGACAACTTGGGAGCCTAGAAAGTACTAGAGGGGAGGCCCATGGGGCCCACAAACCACCAGGGCATGCTAGAGGCCCCTGGCACGACAAGATGGGTGGTGGGGCCCATGAGAGTTATTTCCATCGCCTCTCAGCTCTATAGAGATCCAAATATTCAAGAAACCCTAAGGGAGTCTACAAAACATAACTCCAGCCACCGCAAGTTCCAGAACCATGAGATCCCATCTAGAGCTCTATTCCAGCACCTTGTCGGAGGGGAACACAATCACAGAGGGGTTCATCATCCTCATTGGTGCTCCTCCGATGATGCGTGAGTAGTTCACCACAGACCTACGGGTCCATAGGCAGTAGCTAGATGGCTTCTTCTCTCTTTTTGGTTCTCAATGCAATGTTCTCCTCGATGTTCTTGGAGATATATTTGATGTAATGACTTTTTGCGTTGTGTTTGTTGGGATCTGATGAATTGTGAGTTTATGCTCAGTTCTATCCATGAATATTATTTGAGTCTTCTTTGCTCTCTTATATGCATGATTATTATAGCCTCGTATTTCTTCTCAGAAACTTTGGTCTGGTTTGGCCAACTAGATTGATTTTTCTTGCAATGGGAAGAGGTGCTTTGCGATGGGTTCGATCTAGCGGTGTCCTCACCATACCCAGTGACAGAATGGGTAGCGAGGCACACATGTATCATTGCTATGAAGGATAAAAAGATGGGGTATATTCCTACATGAATAGATCTTGTCTACATCATGTCATCGTTCTTATTGCATTACTCCATTTCTCCATGAACTTAATACACACTAGATGCATGCTGGATAGCGTTCGATGTGTGGAGTAATAGTAGTAGATGCAGGCAGCAGTCGGTCTACTAATCTTGGACGTGATGCATATATAATGGTCATTGCCTTGGATATCATCATAATTATTTGCTCTTCTATCAATTGCCCAGCAGTAATTTGTTTACCCACCGTATGTTATTTTCTCGAGAGAAGCCACTAGTGAAATCTACGGCCCCCAGGTATATCTTTTATCATTGTTTTCAGATCTATTATTCCAAAAACCAGAAAATATCTTGCTGCGTTTTTTCTTTATTTATTTTATTTTGTGTTCTGCAAGATCTATTTATCCAATCTCATACAATTTTATCTATCTCATTACCAATGAGGGATTGACAACCCCTCTTACGCGTTGGGTTGCAAATATTTGTTATTTGTGTGCAGGTGCTGATTACATAGTGTTGCTTGGTTCTCCCACTGGATTGATAACCTTGGTTTTATAACTGAGGGAAATACTTATCGTTGATGTGCTGCAACATCATGTCCTCTTCGGGGAAATACCAACACAGATACAAGCAATCAACCCATGTTCCCGCATTCTCCTAAACTCGAACCCCTTGTCAGCCACCGCGCTCCTTTTCACTTTCACTCACAATCCAGACCCATGCCAGCTTCTTGCTCTGCATGCAAATCCCCAAATCTCAACAAACAGAACGTTCTTGTTGAAACTATAGCTAAATTCATTTAAAATTTGATCTGATCCATGCTCCTTGCGCAAGACAGTACCCCTATGTAAGAACCCTGTGAAACTTACTTTATGCAAACAGACTTAGTCATTCTTTGACATTCATTTGCATATAATACTAAGTAAAACCTTTTGGAGTACTTGTTGAAAGTTTTCTCACTCTGGTTTTGACACCTATCTAAGTGGTGCACAAACCGACTATCCAAAATAAGTAAGCTGCTATCAGGTCCATACTTTTTTTAGAGCTACTAAATATTTTTCCAAAAGAAAGGAATAAAATGACTTTCCTAAAGTGAAGGAAATTATTTAGTTGGACTCATTTGATTCTCTTTTGAGCCATTTCGATATTTTCCAATTGGATGTGCAAATAAGTGGGAGGAGATATTATGAGTTCTCAAATTCTTAAGTTGGGAACATTTAAATAAGGATTTATAAGCATACTTGGACTATGTAATATTAGGAAAAATTTCAAAAATCAAAATAAAATGAAATGAGAGAAGATAATACGACTTGTTCACATATTGAGTTGGAAATGCTTTAAATATTAACTTTATGCATTTTAGGTCATAAAAAATGTTTAGTGGAATTATCAAGGCCATAAAAGTGTCTTAGGGGAACTAGTAAGTTAGATATTAAGTTTTAAAAAAGTAAAATTATTTTTAGTTTTGCAATTGGGCTGGATATATTTTTCTAGGCTCTACATGTATTTCTATTTTTGTGGGTATTTAATAATAAATCATGCAACTGGGCAGAATTGTTTGGTCCGATAACTTCACCCAAAGCTTGCTCGTCCTTGTCAGCACAAGCCCAACCGACGCGCGTTCCTGCATTTTCCTGAGCTCGGACCCCTTGTCAGTCACCTCACTCCTTTTCCCTTTCACCGACAATCCAGGACAATGCCAGCTTCTTTCTCAACATGCAAATCCCCAAATGTCAACAAAAAGAACGTTCTGGTTGAAACCGTAACGAAACCGTAACTAAATTCGTTCAAATTTAGTTTGATTCATGCTCCTCGCGCAAGACAGTCCCCCCTATATAAGCACCATATGAAACTGGCTTTATGCAAATAGACTTACTTACTCTTTGACATTCCTTTGTATATAATACTAAGTATGTTATCATTTTGGTGCAAGTTGCAAGTGCATTCCACGTGCTTACCTGCAACTTGTCATGTTGCAGACACTATCAATGAAGACTAAAGAAGGTGCATTTAGGGTCAAGTTTGCACTCAATTTCCCTGTGACTTTTGAGGGACTTTCGAGTTTTTTTATTTTCTGATATAATACTGAAACTCTGGACTCATTCATTATGTAATAAAATGTTGTTGTTCTTGGTACTTCATCTTGTACCTTGTGTGCTAGCCAATAATCCAAGGACTAACACAGAGACATGGACCCTACTAGGTCCTTGTCATTACAACACGATGATATGCGTCATGCATCTTTGGCACCTGTCTCACTACACTACATCAAGTCCTTGGAACGCCTAATACTCTAGCAACAATATTAAACCTAAGAAACCTTTTTCCCAGTGAGACCATCGCTATTTTGCGAAAATAGTAACACCCGGATAGTGCTTTCTTATCCGAATAATTAATGATAATATTTATACTTTTGGGGTTTCTTTAGAACGTCAGATTTATATTTAAAACTTATGGTTTATGTGTAAGAAATTTACCTACATGGGTTGTGATAAGTGTGGTTATACCTCTTAACTCTTTTTCGTGATTCATACATTCCATCAGAAATTTCCCATTGGCTCAAGCTTCGTAAAAAGAACAACCTTTCGTACACATGTTTAGGCTTAGGTTTGTGGTTGATGATTCGATAGTGCTGCGCTGAACTCATTTTTTAATCTCCTATGAAAAAATTACCATGAATAAATAACAGTTACTCAAATGGTAAAACGTGCCACAAATTGTAAAAATTGAGATCATTTCTAATTGTCCATTTTTTTTGCTTGTAAAAATTGGAGTAGTATGCAAAATGCTTAAAAGTACTGCCTCCTCTCCACAGTGTAGTGCCTATTGATTTTTCTAAAAATCAAACCTCGTAGTTTCTTAGGTGGTAAAAAACATCATGTCAAGTTGGCTAAAAGTTTGATGATGCATAGTTTCATATCCAAAAATTGCTGAAACTTTGTGTTCTATCAGCAACTTAGTTCCATGCCATAATCCTAATAAACTGGGGGCATGGCTTGATTTTAATAAAATACAAGATTCCTTTTGTAAACATGTCAGCATCCTAGCAGTAACTTCTCCTTTCAACTAAAATAAGGCAGTAACTTTTCCATTCAAAAGTTGGAGGAGCACGGGCGAATCCAGTGCACATATACGTTCTCGCGAGGTGTCCTCCTTGGTGACCCTATCCCGGAGCTAGCAGTCCATAGCATGAAGCGACGGATGGATGGATTGGAGCACTTTACAAGGTCCTATATGTAGCGAACAACACATATTCATCCATCCATACGACCAGCTGACCCACGTACACGCGCTGACACGCTCCAGTGAAGCGAGTACCAGTAATAACACGGCTGAACAGTGAACAGAGAACAGTCCGGCGGCGACAGGGATGGGATAAGCCAGTGTCAGCCACAGTGACGGCTGCCTGCCTTCCTCGGGAACAGCGCGTCCAAAGCGGAGCCGGCCATGGCTGACGGCCAGCAGCTGCCGATCGATAGGTCGATCGAAACCGGGACGCGTGAACAGGCACGCGCCACCGCGAGCACTGTGCGGCCGGGGTAGATATAAATGGACGTGGTTTTAAGGATGGAGACTGTACGAGCCACCGGCCGCATGCGCGCACGAGAGCTCTGTAGATGGATGGGTAGATGGCGGCAGCAGGTGATCGTCTGGACTGGAGGGATGGCGGATGGGATTGAGCAGCGACGGCATGCAGGTGATCGTCTGGCCGGCTCAGCTCGGGTCGCCGTCGCCGTCGTCGTCGTGGCGCGCGGCGGCAACTTTTCTCCTTGCCCGGCGGACGGCCGCGGACTGTCGCTCGCTGACACCACGCACGCGCACACGGCACACCGCCGCTGGCTCCGTCTCCATGCCATGCATGCATGCAGCCAGCTGCCAGCCGCGTACGTCCATGGATAGAGCTAGACGCCGCGGCTGGCTGCACGAATTCATCCTTCACGTGCTCTTGCCGCCTCCCTCCCTCGCTCTGCCGCAGATAGATAGATTTCGTGGACGCCCAGCCCAGCAGGCGGCAGCTAGCAGGTCGGCCGTGCATGTCTGCCCTGCCCAGCGAGCTGTGCGCTGCTCTCCCTATCTTCTTTTCTCTGCGCGTGGGCATGTGGACGGTCTCGTTGCCACGAGAGGGTGCAGTGCAACAGTGCAACAGTGCACCGTTTCGGTCGTGCGTACGTACAGTTGCGGCCCTACAACTTGTGGCGGCCAAGCCGCATGCGGTTTGGGCCACTGGCTTGAATACAGCAACAGAGGAAAGGAAGTTTGGTCGGGCTTTTATTATGGCCAGTGATACGCGCCGGTGCGCCGGCCGAAATTTCGGCCGGTCGCACCGCGCCCGTTCAATTTGTTTTAGTTAGAGCCGCAGGATCTGCATGTAGCCTTCCCAGGTGCGCCCGTATGATTGGTCTTAGTTAGAGCCGCATGATCTGCATGTCTCGCTAGCTGCTTCGTTAGATATAATCGTTAGAGAAACAAAGGAAAAGCCATGCACCCCACATCGCGTGCAGCCAATAGTCCAGCCAGCTCGCCGGGTGTCCTCGCCGCTTGCCTCAACGCCGAGCACCCGTCCTCGCCGGTTTCAAACAGTACGTTGTCGCCCCTCATAGCAAAACAGTGCCGCTCGACGTCTCTCTTGTTGCAGCACCTAGCCATCGCCGCCGTCGCCACCGTCGTAGCACGTCCATCGAAGCACCACCGTACCGCTGGCTGCAGCTCTCTGCGTCACCGCTCGCACCTTGGTTTGAAGCTTTTTCTCACGGCCGTTGAAGCTTTTATCCACCCCGCCGTTGAAATTTTTCCCCGCACTGGTTGAAGCTTTTATCCATGCCCGTTGAATCTTTTTTTTCATCGACGCTCGCTGCACGGGGTTGCACGAACGACGGCCACCAGTGAACGCCATGTAGCAAAACACCTCGCCGGTCGTAGCCAAAAACGACGACGGTTGCAGCAAAAATCGTCGCCACCGTCCCCCCGTCACCGTCCC
>NC_041393.1:698603258-698605016 GCF_002162155.2 Triticum dicoccoides
CGTCGGTGGTAGCAAAAGCAGATGACGGTTGCAGCAAATCGTCGTCTCCACCGTCGCAGGTCGTAGCCACGAGTGGATGTAGCAAAAATTGTCGCTGGTTCCAGCACGCCATGATGCTAATTCCAGCACACAATCGCTACGGTTGTAGTATGCGGCACCCCGCCACCCCTCGAGCTCGCAGTGCCATGACAGTGTGTGGTCATGGCCATGGTCGCCACGGTCATAGCACCGCCAACAAATGAATGCAGCTTCGCCGAGCTGCAGTTGCAACTCCTTTCCCCATCCCATGTCGGAGTTCAGCGAGCGATTGTGAATACGAAGGTTGAAGAAGACTTGGGTGCGCTCCTCACACGGGGAAGAAAATATGAGAAAGGGTGAGGGCGAGGCACTAGAGAGGACGAGAAAAAGGAAACAACTCATTATGAGTCAATGGGACGGGCCAAGAAAGAAAAACAACCAACGCAAAAAGGTGATTCGCTCTCCATAACAACCCCATGATACCTTCTCCCCCAACTGCTTCACTAGTAAAAAAAAGCCATGGCGCCTATTCATCCCAAGCGCCCCGTGATCTCCCATACGTCAGCCAGCTTGCCGGCCATCCACGTTGCCGCCAGCCGACACCCTCGTAGCCGCCGGCCGCCGCCCTCGTCGTCGGTGGTCGCTGTCGCAGCACACGTGCCGTCGGTTCCACGGGACGTTGTGGCCATTGTAGCAAAACGCCGCCGTCTAGAAGCACGCCTAATGCTCTGTCGTTGTGCACCTATCCGCTGTCATCATAGCACGCCCATCGCAGACTGGCAGCACCATCGTGCTGCCCAACCACATCTCTTAAGGTACCACTCACATCGTCGGCGTCCGTGGTTGAAGCTTTTTGTCACACGGGTTGAACCTTTTCTCACGCCAGTTGAAGCTTTTTCCACATGTAAAAGCTTTCCCCCCTATTGGTTGAAGCTTTTTTCAAGTACGATAGAAGCTTATTCTGTGAACGTTTGCAACTTTTTTCATCGAGCAGTGCCCGGTTGAAACTTTGTACATCTTCCGGTTGAAGCTTTTTTCATCTAAGGTTGAAGCTTTTTTCGTAATGGTTGCAACTTTTTCAGTTTGACAGTGCTGGTTGAAGCTTCCCCTATTGACGGTTCAAACTTTTTCGATCTAGGCTTGAAGCTTCTTTTGTCAATGGTTGCAACACTGTATGCGGTGGTTCGAGCATCGCGTCATCGGTCGCGTGCCAATGCTCGACGTTGCAGGCCCCTGCATGCAGCCGTCGCGGGCGTCGGTCTGTGCGGCGGCCGAGGATGCAGCATCGCCGCAGCCGGGTTCAGGAACGCGACGGTTGCGGTTGCAGCGCCGCCATTGCTGCTCGACGCATGTAGCACGATGGTGCGGCTGGTTCCAGCAGCCATGGCTCCGGTTGTAGCAAATCAGTGGCCCAGCCGGGGGTTGGACGGCGGCCATGAGCAGGGCGACTCGGTGGTCGGTGCACGGCAGCTGAGAGGAATCTGTCTTGCGGTTGCTTTTTGGGAGAAAACGAAGGTGTGGGGCGAAGACGATGTGGGAAGAAACGACCGACGAAAACTAATGATGAAGGTTCACATGTAAAGAGATAAGGTTTGAACGAACGAGGTGCTTCCACCGCCACAGAATCAGGTTGGATCCAACGCAGCGCGCGCGGCCGGCCGAAAACTGGGCCGGTCCGCCGGCTGCAAACATTTCCCTTTTATTATTCACATCCACATGCACAGTCTATCTCCAGCAGGT
>NC_041393.1:698605382-698608335 GCF_002162155.2 Triticum dicoccoides
CCACACACACACATGCACGTACGTGCCCAACCTAGCTACGTGTGGCATGCAGCTCAAGGCAAACAGTAACAACTAACAAGTCGACGCACGTACGTGCGGCAGTAGTAGTACTACGGGTGCAGCTCCAACTTTTGAATGGAGGCGTACGTCAAGCAGCAGCAGCGCCAGTGTTTATTCACTGTAGCATATCAATCCAAATGCTAGTCATCGTACGTCTGGCTGCAGTGGCACGTACAGGTGCTGGTGAGTACGTACGTACGGCGCGTGGATCCACGATATGAATGATGCTGGGCCAACAAGAGAGGTTCGGCAGCAAGCACGGAGGCACGTACCATAGCTATCTTGTTTCGTCATATTTAGTGCTCGTCGTCCCTGCCATCTACATCCATGTCATGTCTTATTATGGTATGCATGAGTATATCATTTTAAATCCGTAAGTAATCTTGGCAGCCAGAAATCATCGTTTTGCACATACACCGTCGTGTGCCAAGATCTTACTCAGTTGTGAGCCTTGGAGCAACTTCAATGGGCCGACCAAAACGGACGGCGATTTTGTCCACTTTTTATTCGTTTAGATCGGCCACCCGCCCGCGTCCGCTCTGTTTTAAATTTGGGTCGGCAGTATGCTCAACATGCCGACCCATATATGCCGATGTGGCCGGCTGACCGCCTTACTTCAACAAATAGCTCATTTTTGCATTGCTTTTGCATTCAAATATATAGTTAAATAACATAGTTTCAATTGAACAAATAGCATAGTTTACAAGCCGAATACAAGTAAAAATGTCTCACATAGTTTTGCAAGCTGAATAAAAAAGATACATCTATTGGTTGTCAACATGAGCCCACATATACTCAACCAAATAATTTTGCAGTTGCACATGAGTTTCCCAATCATGCATGTCATCATGGAATTGGGTGAACTGTTCAAACATTGCCGCTGCTCCATGCTCAGACACAACATTCTCACCCTGAAACTGAAACCCTTGATCGTACAGACGTTCCGGACGCTCATCTTCTACGATCATATGGTGCATGATCACACAAGCAGTCATCACCTCCCATGGTTTCTGCATGCTCCAGGTATTAGCAGGATACCGAACGATGCCCATCGAAATTGCAAAACACCAAAGGCACGCTCGACATCCTTCCTAGCACTCTCTTGCTCTTGGGCAAATCTTTTCCTCTTCTCTCCGACAGGGTTGGGGATTGTTTTGACAATAGTGGTCCACTGAGGATAGATACCGTCACCCAGGTAGTATCCTTTGTCGTAGTTGTGGCCGTTGATAGTAAAGTTCACTGGTGGGTTGTTGCCTACGGCAAGCCTAGCAAACACAGGCGAGCGTTGAAGCACGTTTATATCATTGTGTGATCTGACCATGCCAAATAAAGAGTGCCAGATCCAGAGATCTTGAGATGCCACGGCCTCTAGTATGACAGTGCAAGCCCTGACACGGCCCTTATACTGCCCTTGCCAAGCAGAAGGGCAGTTCTTCCACTCCCAGTGCATACAGTCTATGCTGCCAAGCATCCCTGGGAAGCCCCTGCTGGCATTCATCGCCAACAAACGGGTTGTATCTTCAGGAGTCGGCTCTCTCAAGTACTCAGGGCCAAATACAACAATAACAGCCTTGTAGAACTTGTACATGGACTCTAGGCATGTAGACTCGCTCATACGGATGTACTCATCAATGAGGGGCACTCCGTATGCAAGCATTCGGACTGCGGCAGTGCATTTCTAATAAGAGAAGAAACCAATCTTTCTAATGGCATCCTCTTTGCACTCGAAGTAGTCATCATAGCCGACCACCCCCTCTCTAATACAGTTGAAAAGATGCCTACCCATACGGAAAAGGCGGCGGAATTTCTGATGTTTGAACAACGGATTTGTTGTATCAAAGTAATCCTTCCAAAGAAGGAGATGCCCGCTCTCTCGGTTGCGATCAACACCAGAAAGTGGCCCAGAATGGAGCCACGGAACAACGGCCGCTGGCTATCGAGGTGGTGATGGACCAATACGGCAACCAATATCTCCTCCTCGTCATCGTACGACGAATCGTTAGAGTCGCAAAGGAAATTGTGAAAAAAGAACTCGTCGGCGGAGTCCATTTTGTACCTTGGCAAAATGTCGAGCAACTTGCGGGTGTCGACAGAGAAGACGGTCGGCGAAGGGAGTCGCAGCACGCACAGAGCAGCTAGCTGCCCTGTCGGCGTCCTACGAGCGGGCCGGTGAGGATCTGGGCGGGGCGGCGAGGCGGCTTCTTGGTGCGTGGTCGCTGCTGTGTCAGTGGGAGCGGGGGTAGGAAGCAGTAGGTTCCCCTGCGGCAAGTCGGCGGTGGCGGGCAACGTGGGAGGTGGCGGCGTTGCTGAGCGGATGTTGCGGCGCCGACAGCTAACAGAGTCACCGGAAAAATGGGCGGCGGCATCGGCGATGAAGGAGGCGGGCGAGGGTTGCTATTGGATGGGGGGAAGCCAATGTGCCACCGACTAGCGGACCCGGGGGGGAGAAGGCGAGCGCGCACGCATCCGTCTCGTGTTCGCACCAACACAAATCCGGCTCAAAAATGGGCCATGAATGGGTCGCCCGCAAACGAAAAGCGAACGCGTGTCCACTTGGGTCGGCGCATTGGGCCGAATTTTGTGTCCGCGCCGACACAAACGGACGTCAGCGGATGAAATGGGTAGCTCCGTTGGAGTTTCTCTTAGGGAAACTCTCACTCATAGAAAGAGCCCCATTTATCCCGGTTCATGAGGCCCATTTATCCCGGTTGCCGAACCGGTACTAAAGCCCAATACCTTTAGTCCCGGTTCTCCCAGAAACCGGGATGGATGGGGCTCCACGTGGCCGCTGCCGGTTGCCCAGGCAGGAGGACCTTTTGTCTCGGTTGGTGCCACCAACCGGGACCAAAAGGCTTCCATGCGTCAGCAGTTCAGGGGATGGGGTTTATATTTT
>NC_041393.1:698608682-698616783 GCF_002162155.2 Triticum dicoccoides
GGGGGGTTGGGGGTTTCGGGGGTTTTGTAGGGTTAATTTAGGGGTTTCAAATATTGTGTTAGCTAGCTAATAGAGAGAAGTGTCCTCTCTTATCTTCGTGCTTGGTCGACGCTACGTAATATATGTATAGAGAGGACTCGACACGCTAGCTAGCTAGTAAGCAAATGAAGGAAACCATTAAGTACAGAAGATCGTCATGAACATATACACAGAGAGGTGTGATCGACCTCTCCTTCTCCGATAGATTAGTCGAACAACAAGTTTTCGTATATCAATCCGACGCTACTGGCTACATATATATATACAATATAAGATCTCTTACAAAATCCCCTAAGATCTGAACTCAACTTCCACATGGTATTCTCCGTGTTTGTCAATGGCGTGGTCAAGAAAGAATCCCGCCAATTCCTCTTGAATTGCTCGTATGTGATACGTCTCCAACGTATCTACTTTTCCAAACACATTTGCCCTTGTTTTGGACTCTAACTTGCATGATTTGAATGAAACTAACCCGGACTGACGTTGTTTTCAGCAGAACTGCCATGATGTTGTTTATTGTCCAGAAAACAAAAGTTCTTGGAATGACCTAAAAATCCACGGAGATAACTTTTGGAAAATATAAAAAATACTGGCAAAAGATCAAGGCCAGGGGGGCCACACCCTGTCCACGAGGGTGGGGGGCACGCCCCCTCCCCCTGGGCGCGCCCCCTGTCTCGTGGGCCCCCTGATGCTCCACCGACCTGAACTCCAACTCCATATATTCCATTTCATGGAGAAATAAATCAGAGAGGAAGTTTCATCACGTTTTACGACACGGAGCCGCCGCCAAGCCCTAATCTCTCTCGGGAGGGCTGATCTGGAGTCCGTTCGGGGCTCCGGAGAGGGGGATTCGTCGCCGTCGTCATCATCAACCATCCTTCATCACCAATTTCATGATGATCACCGCCGTGCGTGAGTAATTCCATCGTAGGCTTGCTGGACGGTGATGGGTTGGATGAGATTTACCATGTAATCAAGTTAGTTTTGTTAGGGTTTGATCCCTAGCATCCACTATGTTCTGAGATTGATGTTGCTATGACTTTGCTATGCTTAATGCTTGTCACTAGCGCCCGAGTGCCATGATTTCAGATCTGAACCTATTATGTTTTCATGAATATATGTGAGTTCTTGATCCTATCTTGCAAGTCTATAGTCACCTATTATGTGTTATGATCCGACAACCCTGAAGTGACAATAATCGGGATACTTCTCGGTGATGACCGTAGTTTGAGGAGTTCATGTATTCACTATGTGTTAATGCTTTGGTCTGGTACTCTATTAAAAGGAGGCCTTAATATCCCTTAGTTTCCACTAGGACCCCGCTGCCACGGGAGGGTAGGACAAAAAATGTCATGCAAGTTCTTTTCCATAAGCACGTATGACTATATTCGGAATACATGCCTATATTACATTGATGAACTGGAGCTAGTTCTGTGTCACCCTATGTTATAACTATTACATGAGGAATCGCATCCAACATAATTATCCATCACTGATCCAATACCTACGAGCTTTTCACATATTGTGCTTCGCTTATTTACTTTTCTGTTGCTACTGTTACAATCACTACAATACTGCTATCTTTACCTTTGCCACTGTTACCATTATTATCATACTACTTTGCTACTAAATACTTTGCTGCAGATACTAAGTTATCCAGGTGTGGTTGAATTGACAACTCAACTGCTAATACTTGAGAATACTTTTTGGCTCCCCTTGTGTCGAATCAATAAATTTGGGTTGAATACTCTACCCTCGAAAGCTGTTGTGATCCCCTATACTTGTGGGTTATCAGTATGCGATCTTGTGGTAGGAGTTCATCCCGCATCTGCCACATCTAATTTGAAGAAGGGGGTCAATACATATATATGAATGAAACTCAGCACAAATGATGGTAATAAAATAAAATTGTGAATATTATTGCTTATGCACTTCATATTGTTGTTTAGAGTAGCCCCGCTCACAGGTAGTGTGGCGGATGAACTCGCAAATGTAGTATCACTACTGGAATCTGGCACTTTGCCATCTGCCATGGCAGATGGCAAAGGCATGGTCGGCGGATGGCAAAGGCTTTGCCATCTGCCAGCAGATGGCAAACAGTTCGTCTCAAACCCTGCCGGTAAAGGCTTCTTTGCCATCTGCTGGCTGATGGCAAAGAGCCTGTGGCTTTGCCATCTGCTGGTAGATGGCAAAGCCTCTTAACGGGGTTAGTTCCGTTAGAGGCTAACGGCATACTTTGCCATCTGCCAGAAGATGGCAAAGGCTGAATGCTTTGCCGTCTGCCAGCAGATGGCAAAGAGATTTGCCATCTGCTGTCAGATGGCAAAGAGCCCAAATAGGCCAGCCCAAATGTTACATGTAGATGACACGTGGCCTCTTTGCCATCTGCCAGCAGATGGCAAAGTGACTATATTGCCCCATTTAATTTTGTTTTTTCTTATATCAATTCATTTTCACAGAAATCAAACACAAATATATTTATATGACCAATATAGCATATTCAACACATATTACCAATAGTCATGAACACATATGTATCCAACACATGTTACCAATAGTAGCAAGTTTCATCCGTACATATACATAGTTTCATCAATATTACACAGTTTCATCCATAGGTAGCAAGTTTCACAAGGTCAAAACAAAAACTAAATACAAGCACTCCATCAACCCAAGCTTCCGTGATCTTAAGCAAATCTGTAAAATGGGAAAGAAGAAAGTTAGAAGAAGAAGACTAGAAGAAGAAGATTATTATGATGCAACTAAAATGTGAAGATTATTATGATGCAACTTATATCTGTAAAATAGGTCATTTTGGAGCTAAGTATGGTTATTATGTCATTTTTGAGCTAGCTAAGCATACTAAGTCATTTTGGTATAAAACATGCTAAGGTTATTCTAGAGCTAAGTAAGTTTATTATGTCATTTTGGAGCTAGCTAAGCATGTGAAGTCATTTAGGAGCTAAAATATGTCATTTCTTAAGCATATTATGTCATTTTAGAGTTAGGTAAGCATATTAAGTCATTTTGGAGGAAAATATGCTAAGTATAGGTCATTTTAGAGCTATCCTAGGTTAAATAGGTCATTTTTAAGCTAGCTAAGCATATTAAGTCATTTTGAAGGAAAAAAATGCTAAGTATAGGTCATTTTAGAGCTATCCTAGGTTAAATAGGTCATTTTGGAGCTAATTAAGCTTATTACGTAATTTTTGAGCTAGCTAAGCATATTAAGTCATTTTGGAGGAAAAAAATGCTAAGTATAGGTCATTTTAGAGCTAGCCTAGGTTGAATAGGTCATTTTGAAGCTAAGTAAGGTTATTATGTCATTTTGGAGCCAGCTAAGCATATGAAGTCATTTAGGACCTAAAATATGTCATTTCTTAAGCATACTATATCATTTTAGAGCTAGCTAAGCATATTAAGTCTTTTTTGAGGAAAAGATGCTAAGTATAGGTCATTTTAGAGCTATCCTAGGTTAAATAGGTCATTTTTATGCTAGCTAAGCATATTAAGTCATTTTGGAGGAAAAATGCTAAGTATAGGTCATTTTAGAGCTATCCTAGGTTAAATATGTCATTTTGGAGCTAATTAAGCTTATTATGTCATTTTGGAGCTAGCTAAGCATGTGAAGTCATTTAGGAGCTAAACTATGTCATTTCTTAAGCATATTATGTCATTTTAGAGCTAGTTAAGCATATTAACTAATTTTGGAGGAAAAGATTCTAAGTATAGGTCATTTTGAAGCTAGCTAAGCATATTAAGTCATTTTGGAGGAAAAAATGCTAAGTATAGGTCATTTTAGAGCGATCCTAGGTTAAATAGGTCATTTTGGAGCTAATTAAGCTTATTATGTATTTTTTGAGCTAGCTAAGCATATTAAGTCATTTTGGAGGAAAAATGCTAAGTATAGGTCATTTTAGAGCTAGCCTAGGTTGAATAGGTCATTTTGAAGCTAAGTAAGGTTATTATATCATTTTGGAGCTAGCTAAGCATATGAAGTCATTTAGGACCTAAAATATGTCATTTCTTAAGCATATTATATCATTTTAGAGCTATCCTAGGTTAAATATGTCATTTTGGAGCTAATTAAGCTTATTATGTCATTTTTGAGCTAGCTAAGCATATTGAGTCATTTTGGAGGAAAAAAATGCTAAGTATATGATTATGTCGCTAGTATCCATATGGCAGAGAACCCGGGCCGACATGACTAGCCATAGAACCAAGGTGGCACAAACGTACAGGGACAGACATACATGACCCAGCAATGCACGTGTCAGTCATCAGCGAGTGCAACCAAGTCGTAGCAAGCTACAAGGACTTCGGTGATACACCGCATGACATTTCCCTGTAGGGACAGACACAGGAGCAAAGAAGGACACATGCCGGTCAATCCATGTGTTCCGGAGCAGTAGCGAACTACCATGGCTCAGTGGAAGCACTAGGAGGCATTTCCCTGTATGGAAGGCTACCAAAGGCACACGACTAGGTGTCGAATCCCACACATACAATGCATTTCAAACATACACATATTATGCACGATATGTGTAGATACAACATGGCATCACAACAAAACTCTATTAAGCAAAACACTTGGGACACTTACCGTCATCACGGAGGTGTAGGTGTAGGTGTAGGTGTAGGACCGGTCACGCTAGTGGCAGACGGAGAAGGATCGGTCGATGCTTGTCGGGAGTTACGCTGCAATAAGCAGAGAGGATGTGTACCCGGAGAACAACAGAGAGGCACTAACGAAATTCTGCATCGGATCCGGAGCAGAGCATATGGGAAAACGAACCCAATCTACACATACTCGGGCTGTCCATGGATAACGTTGGACAATTCGAAAGAATTACGGTTATAAATATGCAAATGAATGTATATTTATAGATGTAACCTTTTCGAACGGGAGACGCATAGTGGTCACGCATACTGATGATTGAATACACCTATAGCTAGCTAGTTTCATCGGCACGAAGACCGGAACAGAGCAAATGAAGGGGGAGAGGAGGAGATGTCATTTGTGCTCACCCACGAACGCAGGGGCGGAGCTCGTCGAACGCACGGGGAGGTCGTTGAACACCAGACCCTCACAGCGATGAAACAACTGCACATTTAAATCCACCCGATCAACGCAAATATATATGATGTTTTTCATAACAAAATTGGAAAATATATGACCTAACTCATAATTCACAAATAAATAGGGAGTGTCTATTTAGTACTTGATTGTTTTCCAATTCGGTATCATTCACATTTCCTGACAAATAAATAGAGGACACTTGTATGTCCAAAAAAACCACCCCGGCGAAACACCAGCCAAACACCTAGGTAGTTTTGGTAAAACTGAGAAAAACCATGGTTTAAAGAAACTGTAGTATTCATTGTGTACACATCTGAATATTGTGGTTTTCAATTACCATGGTTCTCTAGAAACTTTGTTGCCAAACTAAGCCTTAGGCCCCGTTTGTTAGCTTAGTATTTTTAAAGTATTCTGATAATACTGCAGTTTTTCAGATTACCATAGTTTTAATTACAATGAGGTGTTTGGCTGCCACTAGAAACTATGTTTTTAATACTGCATTATTTGCAAAACCATGGTATTATCTCTATATAAAAAAAAGAACCCTGAACCTCTTTTTTTATGAGAATACTATGTTTGGTAGCAAAGTATTAAAAAAAACTGAAGTATTGAAAACCACAATATTTTTGTCAGTGGGTACCAGATACCACAGTTTTGACATACCAAAGTATGTTGAAGTATTGAGATTACTGTGACATGTTTGGTTGTGGCCGCAAAACACAATATTGATGCGTTCAAACACTCAGGCTGTGTTTGATAGCAAACTATCCCCAAAACCTTTGTATCAAAAAACTACAGTAATTTAGCCTGCAGGTATGAAATACCACGGTTTTAACATAACAGAATATTTTGTAGTATTGATAATACAGCCAACCTGTTTGGCTATCCCGTTTTCAGCGACTCAAAATTAGCTAGGTAAAACCATTAGCAGCTGCAAACACACGTGTGCTTTCCTAGTTAGCTAGCCATTTTATGCAACTATTCGGCCATGCACCAAGAACGGCCACGCACACGGTGTAGAAGACACATATCTACTATATCTAAATAGGAGCCCCCCATTACTTGATTTCTCTGCATTCTCATGCATCCACGTCACCACAATTATTTTCGGCCATTTGATTCACCACAGACGGCTCAGATCTGTAGCTCGAATTGATCCCGGTGCTTCACGCGGTCACGCCCATCGGGTGAACTCCTCCCTCGACCCACGGAAGAGGAAGCGCATAGAAGCGAACCGTCCTCCAGTGGAAACGTCCTCCATTCAGAATCCCTCGTCGTCTCCCATTCCCCTCCCCATCCGTCTCTCTCCCCAACGACAAATAACCCCATGAGGCCATGGATGCAACAGAACGCAGCTTCATCTAGGGGTTGCGAACACCGTCGGAGGTAGCACCAGCGGCTACGGCGGGGATGGCGCGGCAAGATTGCAAGGCAATCGATCTAGAGGGTGGGTGGAGCCATACTTTAGCCACATCAACATCCTTGAGGGCAAGCTGGAGCCACAGTTCAGCTCCGAGGATTCATGATTTTCTACAGGTATCTGTCCCCCCGTGTCCCTCCAGTCATGCCTAGGTTGGCCCCGATTGGATCTGATCTATGGTTATACAAATAGCACCACAACCCCTTCATGTTCTGCCCAAACTTGCCAAGAAGGCCAAAGGAGAGGCCACCCTTCGATCCTATCCTTTAGGGAACCCACTTCTGTTTACGTTTTTGCTATTTAATTACCAATCAGGAAAGCCTCCGCTGCTGCTATGCTCTATGTACGAGGATGATCTGTATGCCATGATCTATGTTTCAGTTAGCTTTTTTGCAAGGCCTTAAGACATCGAAGTTTCCCATCTGGAGGCTGCATTGAGTGGCAACGATCTGAATGACTCCCTGCCCACGAAGCAGCGTGGTTGCCATGCATGACATGACTGAATGCCTGATGGTCATTGTGTACGATCTGGTAGGTCTGTTCCCGATCTTAAATCTACTATTATAATTTTTTAGGTTGCTTTTTTGCATATATTTTTCTTGATATATTATTGTTGGTGCATAATAGAAATAAATTTGATCTTGCAGAAAATACTCTATGTTCGATACGTATATTATTGGAACGTCTAGGAACTGCTCAATATGACAGTATGTACTGAATTTTTGTAGGATAAACATCTTCAATGTTTTAAGCCGTGACAATGTCCAATAACATGTTGTTGCACCAACTACGGTCTTAGGGTTTGTGCCAAGACAATATGATTTCCGTTTTCTGTTAGTTTGTTACTGATATTATCTCATATGGTATTTCTTGCCTATTAGGCCTAACACATAATTCTGCTTTAGTACTAATTTTGTCACATGTCATTTGTTACCCTGCCAAAGGAGACCGTAAACATCTTGCAAAAGAAACATTTTTCTGTGTGCTATCTTCTGAATACACTACAAAGCGAGCTGAGCCTAAGTTTTCCCCTCCTAAATCTGCGGTTGTATCTCTTTTCTCTCCTATACCCATCTCTCAATTTTTATCCATTCCCTTATTTGTTCCGTCTTTATCTGACTTTTTAGCTGATAATTTTCACTGTTAGAGACAAAGTTTGAAGCAAGGGCGCATGTATATGTGAGTGTGTATGTTAACTAAGATGTACATATAATCTTTCAACCTAGCATAAACTTCATATGTCTATTTGTTTTATATAGTTATATCTGAGGATATGTTGATACAAAGATAGTAGTTCCCCATGTTTGCCAGACATGAAAAAACTACGGTTTGTTGCTATATTTCAATTACTAGCAACTACCAATCGTTAATTCGCCTTTTATTTGACATGTTTCATGCCAATATGCTTAGAAAAAAAGGATACCTGAATCTTCAGCGCAAAAAAAAGGATACCTGAATCTCGATGGCGCCGTGGCGGGGAGGGCCGTGGGAAGGGGGCGGCGCCGTGGCCTGGCTCGGTGGAGGGGCGGGCCGCGGGGCACACCGCGGTGGCCGGGAGGGCC
>NC_041393.1:698617621-698621593 GCF_002162155.2 Triticum dicoccoides
CGGTTTGGGGGCAGACGTTTTTTAGACAAGTGGTGGGTGGGTGAGGTGGGGAGAGAGAGAGGGGTGGGGCCGGGCTGGAAGAGAGAGCGAGAGGGGAGGGGCCGGGCTGGGAGAGAGGGGAGGAGAATTTTTATTTAGAAGAAGAGGGGGGGAGGAGATAGTTCGACCTCTTTGCCATCTGCCAGCCGCTGGCTGATGGCAAAGATATGGGCCTTTGCCATCCGCTGGCAGATGGCAAAGAGGTGGGGCTACTGGGCCGTTACAGCGCCGTTATCCATTGGGCCCCACCCACTTCTTTGCCATCTGCCAACAGACAGAAAAGATTCTTTGCCATCTGCTGGCAGATGGCAAAGAGGTGGGTTGAGAGGCCGTTACAGCACTGGACCCTACCCACCTCTTTGCCATCTGCTGGTAGATGGCAAAGATTATTTGCCATCCACTAGCAGATGGCAAAGAATTGGCTGATGGCAACCATGTTCTTTGCCGTCTGTCAGTTCTTTGCCATCTGTTTTTTATAAGCAGATGGCAAAGACGTTCTTTGCCATCAGCTAGCAGATGGCAAAGAGTTGGCTGATGGCAAATTCCCAGTTTCTAGTAGTGTATCCATAAAAATCATTCCCGGGTTCTTGCCACAACCACTTTACACGAAATAGAGGTCAATCAAACTGATAAGCAAGCATGCTAAATGGTATTGATGAAACTAGCTAGAATCAATGGGAGATGCGCGGAACTAGCTAGTAGCTAGTACTTACTTTTGGGTGGTTAAATCGCAGCTGCGCCGGCAGTCCCGGAGCTTGTGCGATGAACTTTTTCCAAACCCTGCCAGACAAAGAAAACAAATACTTGATATCAGGAAATGAACAAAGTAGCCAATATGATGCGATAATGATCAATTTAACTTACTTCTCGAGCATTTTAGTCATGGTCGCATACTCCTCCAGATTTTTTTGTTTGGACTCTATGACAGTTACTAGTCCCTGCTCAAGCTTAATCTCTAGCAGAATAAAGTGGAAGCTGCGCACGCATGGATAACTCATCAATTACATTGCTATAACCTCAAGTAGTAAGGGAAACCGAATATGCACAAGACAGTAACACTCACCTGTACTCCTAAGGAAAGAGTATTGTAGCTTTGTTTTGATTTCGAAGTAACGATGCGAGCAAGTTGGCCTCGGTTAGTTTGGCATCATGTTTAACACTCCATTCATCCATGAGATGTGCGTTAATAAACCCAATATCATCTATTTGTCTTTTCCTGAATTCGGTGATCTTCAATCTGCATTATATAGTGAGGATAATTATATATACATGCAATGAAAGAGCTGAGCTATATATAGAGACTTATAATTACAGAGAAGTAGTACTTATAGACAGTAGCAAGTGATGATTGTTTTATCGAGGGCCTTTTGATTGAAAAACTGGAAGAACTCCTCATATGGAACAGTGAACAGATCAATTCCAACGAGGTCGTGCTCCTCTTTCACTATCAGCGTCAAATTATTTTTCCCAGACTTCCTGCAGATGTCCATGTACCAATCATGGAATCTTCGCATCATCGTTGTTAGGGAAGTACAAGGTCTGACGAGAGGCTTCCCGTGCTGGAATCTTAATGTGTCCACCTCCATTGTTTCAAAAATTAATGCATCGTCGTCGGTCATGTAATCTCTAGGAATGGTACTGGGCAGCATCCCCGGAAGATTAGCGATGATATCGCTAGACACATTGAGCGGGGGGCACAATTGCTTCGCTTGTTCGCCGAGCTAGGGATTTTTTCCCCTTTTCTTCGTTCTGCTAGCCTTTGATCAATGCAAGTACTTCCCGACCGCTCCGCTTCCTTATATGTCATTTCAATGATGCGGTCATAGTTGGATTGCGGCGGAGGCGGTGGTGGTTGCTACAGGGCAACCAAAGTGTGCTTTGCTTTCACCGGATCTATCTTCTCCGCAGGAGGTGGATGTATCTTAGCTTTTACCGATTGAAAGAAGTCATTCACTTGGCATTCAGAGATCTTCTGGTTTTCCTCATCGCTCCTCTCGTATGGTAACTTGTCTAGAGGCTTGAGCGACGATGGACCGTATCTATATTGCCTCCCGCCTCTGGCTGTACTGCAAGACGCTGGAGTAGCCAGAGCGACTGCGGCTGTCTTCATTCGTTTCTTAAGATGCAGAGCAGCCGGAGGCGGACTGCTACGACGCGCCAGAGCAGCTGAAGCAGTGGAGTCTATCTTCCGTTGTTGCTTACGAGGCGGCGAATGAGGAGGCAGGCTGCTCGGATGTGCCGGAGCAGGCGGAGTACTGCCGCCCTCATGCATCAGAGCAGGAGGTGGAGTGCCCTGATCACTTGCCGGAGGAGGAGGAGGAGGAGGAGGAGGAGGCGGAGGAGGCGGAGTGCCCAGCAGACTCGCTGGAGCCCTGAAGTTCAGAAGGTTGATGTTCTCCTTCCGGCATAGACACAGAGTCTTCATAGCAAGAACGAGCTGAGTCTCTCCATCACCTGTAGCGTGCTCAAGCTGGAGCCCCTGAAATCCCTCCATTATTTCGTCCACCATCACAACAGCATAGCCTTGTGGAATTGGATGGCAGTGAAAAGTTGCTCCGGGTGAAGGAGGGTACACAGAGCCGACAGCCGCCTTGACTTTGAGCTGAAGCCATTGCGTCATAAGGTGGCACTGGTGTGAATCCTTGATAAAATCCACGGGTTAGCTAGGACCCATCAAGTCAGGCTGCTGAACGAGCTCGGTGGAAGCCATGCTGCTTCTCCGCTGAGATGTTGGGGTAGCTTCTGGGGTAGCTTCTTGGGCAGGATCTCGCAGCTGCTGGTTCTCAACATCTTGTCATTCCTCTAGCTTTCGTACCCTTGCCTTAAGATCCTGCAGTTCACTTGGCTCCACTTTCCTCCTCCTCTCTTGGGTTTTGTAACCGCCTGCGTCGGGAAACCCAACCTTCCATGCAACGGAGCCTGGCGTGCCTCGAGTTCGTCCAGGGTGCTCAGGATTCCCGAGGGCCCTTGTGAGCTCATCGTTCTCTCTGTCGGGAACGAACTTCCCTTCCCGCACTTCCTTGATTGCTTTCTGAAGCATCGTAACGAGTGTTTTAAGTTGCTCGTCCATCCAGCAACACTTCCCTGTTTCAGGGTCCAAAGTTCCCCCAACCCCGAAGAACCAAGTCCTTGAACGGTCTGGCCAGTGCAATGTCTCTGGTTTGACCCCTTTAGCAATCAGGTCCTACTCAGCCTTGTCCCACAACGGTCGGGCTTTAAGGTAGCCACCTGACCCCGTGCGATGGTGATGCTCCTTCTTTGCAGCATTTATCTTGTTAATCGCTGACATCTTCTTACTCCTCTCTGATGTCTTGTTGGCCACAAATGCGGGCCAGTGATCTCTTATCTTCTCAAATCGGCCGGTGAATTCTGGAGTCTTCCCTTTGTCGGCATACGTTGCTTTCAACTCATTCTTCCACCTCCTGAATAGATCTTCCATCTTCTTGAGAGCATAGGACTTGATCAATGGCTCTATAACTGGATTCTCCAGAACCTCCTCTTCCGGTAGGGTGAAATTTACCTTCAGCGCTTTCTAACGATCATCTTTCTGTCTATCTTCGACAAAAGAAACTTGAAGCTCTTCCTTCTTAGGCTGATTCCATAGCTCGATGCTGATCGGGATCATGTCCCTAACAAGAACCCCGCACTGAGCAGAAAATGCTTCCTTGGTCCGGGGGGGTTTAATCGGTTGGCCATTGCGCGTGATTTTTGTGATCGTGAACCTTTCATCGAGGTGTAACTTTTTCTTCGGGCCTCATTTCGTTACCGAAGTTTTGCTTGATCCGGAGGGCTATAAAAGAAGAAAGAAGAGTTAATATATGTACATACCAAAACAATGAATGCATTAATTAACTAGTCAGGACAGACTTAATTAATATATATATATATATATATATATATATATATATATATATATATATATATATATATATA
>NC_041393.1:698621852-698632874 GCF_002162155.2 Triticum dicoccoides
ATATATACTATTTTATTATTTTAAATATGTTCGTATACTATATCTAAGATATTTCAAAACAAGTTACATGAAAAAATTGCATCTGAGCCCATAGTTTTTGTTATATTTGTGAAATACGTACATATTTGTACGTAAAAAAGAGCATATTCAAAAAATGATACATACTATCTAAAAATTTGTATATATACTACCTAATCATTGTTATATACTACATACTAGACGTACATACTCTCGGTTTCGACGGATACTACATACAACATACAAAACACAAGTGGTGGTAACTACCACTGCTTATAACAAACATTTGTCCTATATATGTATGTATGTGTGTGTGTGTGTGTATATATATATATATATATATATATATATATATATATATATTTCACCGGACTTTGCAACAGTTGTTCCCGACTCCGTTCAGTCACCGGAGTCATCATCACGGTCGCTGGAGCCACCATCACGATCATGACTTTCCTCCTCCATTGTTTGATCACCGCCTCCTTCCGCTCCTTCCAGACCTTCTTCGAGGTCGTTGAGAAACAACAAGACATCACCTCCACCATGGATTATGTCCCCCAATATCTCTTCTTGTTCGAAGCCTCTTTGATGATCCATAGTTTCTACAAATATTACAACATGGCAATTAATATACAAACATGAGAGATGGATATATCAAAGTTATCGGGGATGGGGTATATCGACAACGGCGACATATACATAGAAAAAAATGTTATCAGGGAGGGGGAATATCGACCCCCGCCCCCTCATGTCGAAGTTATCGGAGAGGGGGTATATCGACAACGACGACATATACATAAAAAAATGTTATCAGGGAGGGGGTATATCGACCCCCCCCCCTCATGTCAAAGTTATCAGAGAGGGGGTATATCGAACCCTCGATGACCCTCCACTCTCTACCCTCGACCCTCGACCCTCTACCCTAGTTCCCGACCCTCGACCCCCTCATGTCACGTTTGTCTAGTGTCAAAGGATTCAACAAAACCATGTCTTCATCATTAGGCGAAAGTAACAAGCGCATGATAGTACGAAGCTCTCCAAAGTTATTTTGGAACGGAATCCCAGATAGGATAATTCGCTTTTTGGTACAAAGTACAGCAAGAGCCTTCCTAATATCGCTATTTGGAAGGCCTTTGTTGAAATTTGTACCAAAAGGCGGATTATCCTATCCGGGACTCCGTTCTAGAATAACTTTGGAGAACTTCATACCATCATGCCACAATTACTTCCTGCTAATGATGAAGCCATGGATTTCTTCAATACTTTGACAGTAGGCAACCTCTTGACCCCTCGGCGATCCTCAACCCCTCGATGACCCTCGACCCTCGAACCCTTGGGCCCTCGACGACCTCAACCCTAGAACGCTAGAACCCTCGAACCCTCGACCCCTCCCCCCTCCTCATGTCGAAGTTATCTGGGAGGGGGTATATCGACCCCCCCCCACTCATGTCGAAGTTATCGGGGAGGTGGTATATCGACAACGACATACCGATAAAAAATAAGAAGAGGAAGAAGAAGAAAAAAAAGAGGAGAAGAAGAAAGGAATAGGGAGAGGAGAAGATCGAAGAAAAAAAAAGGAGATGAAGAAAGGAATAGAGGTGAAGAAGAAAAAAATATAAATTACTCTATTTTTTCTTCTTATCTTCTTCTCCTCTTTTTTTCACTTCTTATTTATTTCTCCTCCTCTTCTTCCTCTCCTCTTATTCTCCTTTTTCTTCTCCTTCTTCCTATTCTTATTTACCTTTTTCCACTTCTTCTGTTTCTTCCTTCTTCCTTCTTCCTCTTTTCTTTCTTTTCCTTATTTTACTTTTTCCTCTACACTAACCTAAAATGCACTAACCTAAAATCGATCTCTACTAATTAACAACCTAAATAAAAATTAATACATATATGAAAAAAAACATTATATGAAAAAAACATCATATGCACAAAACAACATCATAAGAAATAAAACAACATATCAACATCATCACATATATGAAAAAAAATATGGGAAGGCCCCAGACCGTGGGGCGGCGCGGCGTCAAGGTAGCGGTGGCGCGGGGCGGCGCGGGGCGGCGACGGCGTCCGGGCGACGCGGGGCGACGACGACGTCAGGGCGTCCTGGGGAAGTGATGGCGTCGGGATGGTGACGGCGCGGGGTGGCGCGCGGTAACGGCGTGGGGATTGCGCGGGTTGGTGATGGCGTGGGGCGCGGGCAGCAATGGGGGCGGTGACAACGTCGGGACGGCGCGGGGAGGTGACGGAGACGGTGTCGGGACGGTGACGGCATGGGATGGCATGCAGCGACGGCGTCGGGGCGGCGCGGGGTGGTGACGGCGCGGGGCGCGGGCGGCGACGGGGGCGGCGACGGCGTCGACGGGGCGAGCTCGGGAAGCCTGGCAGCGGCATCGGGAAAACTATAGAGATGAAAATGAAAAACTCTAAGTGTTTGCTTATATAGCAAAGCCATTGGTCCCGGTTCATGGCACCAATCGAGACCAATGACCCCCTTTAGTCCCAGTTGGTGTCACCGACCGGGACCAAAGGTCTCTTTTCAGCAGCCCAAAGGGCGGGAAGCATAGGCCTTTGGTCCCGGTTGGTGGCACCAACCGGGACCAAAGGCCTTGTGCTGCTCGCGTCAAAAGTTTAGTCCCACCTTGCTAGTTGAGAGAGCTCGAGAGTGGTTTATGAGCGCTGTTGCACCCACCCTCTCGAGCTCCTCTCAACTTCAGGCTTTCGGGCCTAACCTGTCACTGTGGGCCTGAGGGCCTACTGGTCCTGCTGTGGGCCTAAATCATGGCCCATGATTGGATTTCTAGTCGTATTCAGGCCGTGGTGGCCCAGTAGGTGGCACTTTTTTTTCTTTATTTATTTTATTTTGTTTCTACTTACTGCTGCTATTTTTATTTATTTTATTAAAGTTTATTTATTTTACTTTATTAAAGTTTATTTTGTTTCTATTATTTATTAAAGTTTATTTTGTTTCTACTTATTTATTTTATTTTGTTTCTACTTATTTATTTTCTTTTCGTTTTTGCTTTTTTATTTATTTTATGAAAATCCTTTTTGCTTTTAATGTTTTGAACAGAAAATACTTTGATAATTTTAGTTGCATAAATTTTATATAATTTCAATAATACTAGAGGTTTATAAAAGCTTTTTGGTTGATCCCTGAAATTGAAAAGCATTTCAAATGAACTCTAAAAAGGTTGAAAGTTGGCATGGTATCATCATTTCACCCACATAGCATTTGCTAAAAAGTTGAGAGGGTTACGACAAAAACTGGATGCACTTCGTGTACAAAACAGACAATCTCTTTGGAAATATCAGGGTTTCGGACGAAAACTCATCTGTTACAAAGGGATCTCATTTGTTCAAATGTAACTGCAGTGATATTCTACATCAAAGGCAGCATCATAATAGTTGTTGATAGAAAGTCTTCACTTTTTCTAAGCTTGTGTCCTTTTCTTATTGTGCCGTAACCATGGATAATCTTCATCGTTTAGCAGGGTGCTTGAGCCAGCCTTGACTTTGAAGGGAGGAATTTCATGAAACTTTTCATAATCTTCAAACAGGTCTGTCTTGCCCTCCAATCTCACGATGTCTCTTTTTCCTGAAAGAACTATGTGGCGCTTTGGCTCATCGTATGATGTATCCGCTTCCTTGTCTTTTCTTTTTCTCAGTTTGGTAGACTTGTCCTTCACATAGAAAACCTGCGCCACATCATAGGCTAGGATGAATGGCTCGTCTACCTGTTTGTGTCCTTTGCTTATTGTACCCCAGATTGTTCAGATCCACTGTTGTCATTCTGTACTGTCGGTCTACCTGTACCCCGCCTCCTGACAGATTGACCCATTTGCACTTAAACAAAGAGATCTTAATATCATATCCATAGTCAAGTTCCCATATGTCCACTATGTAACCATAATATGTGTCCTTTCCCCTCTTGGTTGCTACATCAAAGCGGACACCACTGTTTTGGTTGGTGCTCTTTTGATCTTGGGCGATCGTGTAAAATGTATTCCCATTTATCTTGTACCCTTTGTAAGTCATTACAGTCGAAGATGGTTCCCTCGCCAACGAGTACATGTCATCAGAAGCAGTGTTGTCACACCTGAGACGTGTTTGGAACCAACTTCCAAAACTCCTGATGTGTTCACATGTAATCCAGTCGTCACACTGGTCCGGGTGTTTGGAGCATAGAATGTTCTTTTGTTCATCGACATACGGGGTCACCAAGGTAGAATTATGTAGAACCGTGTAGTGTGCTTGAGACCAAGAATGCCCGTCCCTACATATTATTGAGTCTCCTCCTAGCATGCCTTTTCCACCCAGTCTCCCCTCATACCGCGATTGAGGGAGACCTATCTTCTTAAGGTCAGGAATGAAGTCAACACAAAACCCAATGACATCCTCTGTTTGATGGCCCATGGAGATGCTTCCTTCTGGCCTAGCACGGTTACGGACATATTTCTTTAGGACTCCCATGAACCTTTCAAAGGGGAACATATTGTGTAGAAATACAGGGCCCAGAACGACAATCTCATCGACTAGATGAACTAGGACGTGCGTCATGATATTGAAGAAGGATGGTGGGAACACCAGCTCTAAACTAACAAGACATTGCGCCACATCACTCCTTAACCTTGGTAGGATTTCTGGATCGATCACTTCCTGAGAGATTGCATTGAGGAACGAACATAGCTTCACAATGGCTAATCGAACGTTTTTCGGTAGAAGCCCCCTCAATGCAACCGGAAGAAGTTGCATCATAATCACATGGCAGTCATGAGACTTTAGGTTCTGGAACTTTTTCTCTGCCATATTTACTATTCCCTTTATATTCAACGAGTAGCCAGACGGGACCTTCATACTGAGCGGGCATTCAAAGAAGATTTCCTTCTCTTCTTTGGTAAGAGCATAGCTGGCAGGACCTTCATACTGCTTTGGAGGCATGCCGTCTTTTTTGTGCAAAAGTTGCCGGTCCTCCTGTGCCTCCGGTGTATCTTTTGTCTTCCCAAACACGCCCAAGAAGCCTAGCAGGTTTACACAAAGGTTCTTCGTCATGTGCATCACGTCGATTGAAGAGCGGACCTCTAGGTCTTTCCAGTAGGGTAGGTCCCAAAATATAGATTTCTTCTTCCACATGGGTGCGTGACCGTCAGCGTCATTCGGAACAGATAGTCCGTCGGGACCCTTTCCAAAGATTACTTTTAAATCATTGACCATAGCAAGTATGTGATCACCGGTACGCATGGCGGGCTTCTTCCGGTGATCTGCCTTGCCTTTGAAGTGCTTGCCTTTCTTTCGACATTGATGGTTGGTCAAAAGGAACCGACGATGCCCCAGGTACACATTCTTCCTGCATTTGTCCAGGTATATACTTTCAGTGTCATCTAAACAGTGTGTGCATGCGTGGTATCCCTTGTTTGTCTATCCTGAAAGTTTACTGAGAGTAGGCCAATCATTGATGGTGACAAACAGCAACGCATGCAGGTCAAATTCCTCCTATTTGTGCTCATCCCACGCACGTACACCATTTTCAACCCACTGTTGTAAAAGTTCTTCAACTAATGGCCTTAGGTACACATCAATGTTGTTGCCTGGTTGCTTAGGCCTTGGATGAGAACTGGCATCATAATGAACTTCCGCTTCATGCACAGCCAAGGAGGAAGGTTATAGATACATAGAGTCACGGGCCAGGTGTTGTGATTGCTGCTCTGCTCCCCGAAAGTATTAGTGCCATCCACGCTTAAACCAAACAATACGTTCCTTGCGTCACCTGCAAACTCCTCCCAATACTTTCTCTTGATTTTTCTCCACTGTGACCCGTCAGCAGGTGCTCTCAATTTCCCGTCTTTCTTACGGTCCTCTCTGTGCCATCGCATCAACTAGGCATGCTCTTTGTTTCTGAACAGGCATTTCAACCGTGGTATTATAGGATCATACCACATCACTTTGGCATGAACCCTCTTCCTGGGGCGCTCACCGTCAACATCACCAGGGTCATCTCATTTGATCTTATACCGCAACGCACTGCATACCGGGCATGCGTTTAAAACCCCGTACGCACCACAGTACAGGATGCAGTCATTAGGGCATGCATGTATCTTCTGCACCTCCAATCCGAGAGGGCATACAACCTTCTTTGTTGCATACGTACTGTTGGGAAATTTGTTATCCTTTGGAAGCTTCTTCTTCAATATTTTCAGTAGCTTCTCAAATCCTTTGTCAGGAACACCATTCTCTGCCTTCCATTGCAGCAATTCCAGTATGGTATCGAGCTTTCTGTTGCCATCTTTGCAATTGGGGTACAAACCTTTTTTGTGATCCTCTAACATGCGATCGAACTTGAGCTTCTCCTTTTGAATTTCGCATTGTCTCTTTGCATCAACAATGACCCGGCGGAGATCATCATCGGGCACATCGCCTGGTTCCTCTTGATCTTCAATTGCTTCCCCCGTTGCAGCATCACCGTATTCAGGGGGCACATAGTTGTCATCGTTCTCTTCTTCTTCGTTGTCTTCCATCATAACCCCTATTTCTCCGTGCTTGGTCCAAACATTATAGTGTGGCATGGAACCCTTATAAAGCAGGTGGGTGTGAATGGTTTTCGAGTCAGAGTAAGACTTCGTATTCCCACATAAAGGGCATGGACAACACATAAAACCATTCTTCTTGTTTGCCTCAGTCACTTCGAGAAAATTATGCATGCCCTTAATGTACTCGGAGGTGTGTCTGCCACCGTACATCCATTGTCGGTTCATCTGCGTGCATTATATATAATTAAGTGTGTCAAAAACCATTACAAAACAGCATGAATAGATAATTAAGTGACCAAATTAATAGAAGTTCATCATCACATTAAAACCAAAGTACATACATAGTTCTCATTGAACAACATATAGCTCTCCAGAGCATCTAATTAGTTAAACCATACATTGAAACTATGTAAAACATTTGAATGTAAAAATAAATGCGATCATAATCGCAACCAAGGTAACAATTGATCCAATGGCATAATGATACCAAGCCTCGGTATGAATGGCATATTTTATAATCTTTCTAATCTTCAAGCACATTGCATCCATCTTGATCTTGTGATCATCAACGACATCCGCAACATGCAACTCCAATATCATCTTCTCCTCCTCAATTTTTTTTACTTTTTCCTTCAAGAAATTGTTTCTTCTTCAACTAAATTTAACCTCTCGACAATAGGGTCGGTTGGAATTTTCAGTTCACATACCTCCTAGATAAATAAAACCTATGTCATGTTGGTCGGCATAATTGTCATAAATAATAAATGAACCAGATAGTTATAAAGATAATATATACCACATCCGAGTCATAGATAGGACAAGGGCCGATGGGGGCGGATACCAAAACCATCCCACTAAATAATAAGAAGCAATAATAAAAGTAAGAAAAATTATACAAGTATCTATCTAAACATACAAGTTAGAATTTTTTTCCTTTCAGAAAGAAGATAAGAATAAGAGGCTCACCACGGTGGTGCCGGCGATGAGATTGGCGCGGGCGATCGACGACGGTGAAGATGGGGACGGGACGTGGCGGATCGCTAAACCTAGACAAATATTGAGGAAAATGGAGTTTGAAGGTCGAGCTTGGAGAGGAGAAAGCTTAAGTAGTGTGGCTCAGGCATTCCATCGAACACCTCGTGTGCCTAGAGCACCACAAATCCCTCTCCCCTCACCGGCCAGAAAAAACATAGCAGTGTGCTTTGCTCTTACGCGAGGGGGGTATATATAGGCATCTCATTGGTCCCAGTTCATGGCTTGAACCGGTACTAAAGGACACCCTTTGGTCACGGTTCAAGCCCCCAACCGGGACCAATGGTGGTGGGCCAGGAGCAAGGCCCATTGGTCCCGGTTCGTCCCACCAACCGGGACCAAAGGGGCCAGACGAACCAGGACCAATGCCCCCACGAGGCCCGGCAGGCCCCCTGGCCTCACGGACCGGGACCAATGCCCCCATGGGTCCCGGTTCGTGACTGAACCAGGACTAATGGGCTTATCCGGCCCGAACGAATGCCCTGTTTTCTACTAGTGTCTAACTGATCCCTAAAAATAGAGGAGTAAAACGGCGGACTAAATCTTCGTGGAGTAAATATACTCCACTAAGTTTTGGCCGTTTCTAACCGATCCCCTAAACTTAGTGGAGTAAAAAAAATCCATTTGCAATACATATTCGGCCACTGAAACCCATTTCCTTGCTTTTTTATTTCATTTAATGACATCTGAGTACATATTTCACCAATTCTTTGCCACGGGAGCAAGACCAAAGAAAACAAGAACCACAGTTAGACATAGAAGATATCAAATTTCCCTAGCAGCTCCCACTAGTTGGATTAATATCTTCTCTATGTCTTCATTGTTGATATGCGGATTCTTGAGCTTCAACACTTTCTTCTTCGATTCTAAAGAAGTAGACATTGCTTCGCATCTAATCTCATCTCTAGTATCATCTCTAGCCTCAATTCTAGCAACGAGTGCACAAACATCTATCAATTTTTGTGCTATCAATAGATCTATGTATTGTTCTTCCCAATACGAAAACATGCATCCATCCTGCACACGTAGATGAGCAAACAATGAGCTACCAAAATTGTGTCGAATCCGGTGAACAATCGAATCAAAGAAAACACATACCCCATCATTTGTGCACTTGAAGAGCACCCATCCGGGGTGTTACGGCGTAGTAGAAACTCGGCTCACCACCTTCCGCCAGCGCCGACCCGTGCGAACCTCCGACGGGAGAGATTTGAGTGGCTAGAGGAGGAAGCGGTACCTGCATGTGGCCCGAGGCGTCGATGTGGCTGTGCGGTACGCTTCCTGGCCAATCCATAGCAAGGCGCAGCCACCGGCAGCTGGAATCGCCAAATCCAGTGGCCATGGCAGCAGGCGCAGATCCACCGCTTTTTTGCCGGCCACGGAACGAGGCAGCGCAAATCCAAGCGGTAGGGGACAACGGCGAAGCCTATTGAGCATCCCCAACGGTGGGCGGGCGCCGGCGGGGGGTGGGAGGGGCGTCGCTGGCGCAGATGCGGCGCGGGATGGAAGGGGAGAGTGGAAGAGAGGCGTGACTTTTACTCGGCCGCTGCACGGTGAAGTAAGTATAGTGAGATTTTTAGGAAAAGGAGTAAAACTTACTCCCTTACGATAGATAAGAGATCGGTTAGGTCCCGGAGGGTTCACAGCGTGGACTAGTCGACTAGACGTAGGAAGAAATACAAGAGGGGCTTGGATTTAGCAGAACCGCACAGTTGTTAAGTGGTACAGCTCTGTGATATGACACGCAGAAGCGACCGACTTGTGTCTATCCAGTGTCCATCGGGTGCGACTTGAGAGGGAAAGGGAGGCGAGGTTTGACCAGTTTGTCACGCACGCAGTCGACGCAGGTACATCCCGGTGGGGCCGCACCTGTCAGGCCTTGTTTCAAAAAGCAACGGGCTAGTGCAAGTTGGCGGGCTCAGCTCCATCAGCAGCTGCTGCTTGACTAGACTGACGCAGCACACCACACCCAGCTGGTGTGCAGTGGAGTGGAGTGGAGTACTTGACTGCACCTTCTTGTCCCACCCGGTCTCACCCATTATACTTAGTACATGAAGCTAGCCAGGGCTACGGCTAAGCTAGCTAGATTCACCAGATATTCTTCAACTATTTACACAGTAAGGAGAGAGTGTAGCCTCTAGACGGTATGCATGATGCATGCATCGAACAGCCCAAGAAGAGATGACGGTGCTACTAATTAAGCTATTGTCCCATGATATTTTTCCTTTTGCGGTAACTCTATCTGCATGCATATATAGATCCCTTACATTACTCCAGGTCACTATCGGTTTGTGCTTCAAATTAGAATATATTGCGTATGTACATGAGCAAAGAGAAAGCTTCTGCTTGATTCGAGCTTGCTTGCTTGCTAGACTCTGACTACACAAATTCAGTTTGTCTAATTCGTATCTAAATGTTTTTTTAAGGATGTCACATCTAAGCTCCCACAAATATATAATGCAGCAACAAGAAACAAAAAAAAACTATGACAAAAAATAGACCACAAACAGTTATGTCACATCTAGATGTGTCTTAAGCAGACCCACACAAATTATCATATGATTCAAAGAAGGATTGCACTTTCTTTTTGCTTTTTCGATCAACAACGTGACCTCGAATGCACATCAAGCTACAACAATACTCACCATCTCTCCTCCATTTTATACCAGTCCGTCCGTACTCGGCGTGCCAGGGAGAACGGCCGGATCGTGACGTACGGCCGACTAGAACAACTCATTAACTAACCATAGATCAATCCATCTTTAGACATCTATATGCATGCATGGACGGACCACACATTTATACACTCGACCCGAACCGGCGTTAGTTTACGAGCTAATGATGCGGTGGGCAGCGCATGCAAGCTTAGTTAAGCCTTTGTTAAAGGGTGGTTCGAGGCGACGGTACTCTTGGAGGCGATGTTTCAGCGTGAGATTGGCTCGCCATGCATGCTATGCTGACCGGCCAGTTTCCTTTGCTTTGCTTTGCATGCATGCGCATCCAGCTAGTAGTAGCTTCGATCTAACCACGCCCACCGGTTTAAAAATCATACGAGCGTGCTACGGCTTGCATCCATAGGTGCCAAGCGGAATCTAAAGACCGGAGGAATTAGTTGACGGATACAAAAGAGGTTTAGCCTCCACCGCAGCCTTAATTAGCACCCAATGTCAAGCTTATATTACATTATATTTACACTATATATATCGCTGGTTACAAAATTTGGCATACGAGCATAGTGTCGATGTCATATGATTTTTGTTTGTGAATGGGATCATCATATGACTTTACTGTGTGCAACTATGTCCTTCTTTTTAACTCTGTCAGACAGTTAGTTTTGGCTGTGTGTATCATGTTTTTGCAGAGGTGGGCTGTTGCTCATTATGTTTTGTACCGCTTGATGCTACATTATGAATTAATAAAAGTGCCCATTATTGAAAAAATACTTAAA
>NC_041393.1:698632979-698645368 GCF_002162155.2 Triticum dicoccoides
ATTACCAAACTTTTAGACCTATGATTGTACAATTGACAAGTAATGGCCATTTAGGGCCTCTTTGTGGATTATCATAGGATTTTTGGAGGATCAGGATCCTTAGGAATTTTTCATACATAGGTCGCTTGATTTGTAAGATGAGTAATTTTAACATGCTCCCTCTTGCCCCCTCTTTTCACATGGGAGGTAAGAAGGTAAGAGTTAATCAGACCATTACTTATCAAATCAACGGCTCGGATCTATTATGTACTCTTACCTCTCATGTGTGAATAGGGTAGGTAAAAGGGAGCATGCTAAAATTGGTTTTTTAAGATTGAATCCTATATGATTTTCCCCCCTAAGGAATCATTTGTATTACATTCCATAGGAAATCTAGCATCCACTCCAACCTCTTGCAAAAAAACCTCTTTTTCGTGTGATGCAATCAGACAAACTCGAATCTTGTATGATTTGAATGGACAAGACGTTCCAATTTTGTGTTTTCCTATTCCTACTTTTTTTAAAGTGGCCTTTAAAGTTTTTCCACATGTACGTCCAACAATGTTACATTGTGCCATGTTTTACCCTATTTAACATTTCTCCTGATTTTGATTGATTGGGTTGTTAATTGTGATAAAACGTGGCACAATGTAACAATTAGGTGCTGAAGTATGGCTACAACTTTTTAACGGGGAAATGCTACCAAAAAATTTGCAGCCGTGCGGTAAAAGTGGATTTTTCTTAGTTAGAGAAATTACTAAATGCTAGATGGGTTTATTTCATAACTAATTCTGTCTTTCAATAGTACATATTTATCAAACAATTCTACAAACAATTTACAAGGCATTACCTTCATGTCTTCAATCACAAGCCTGGATGCCACTAAAACTACTAAGGTGTACCAATGAGTGTCCATTGATTAGTCCACCCTTCATTACAAACGCTAATAATGGTCTCACTGGATAGGTACACTGATCTAGCTTTATGGTCAGGTTAAATTACTAAATCCCAAAGAAAGGTGCTCACCTTTAGTGTACTACAAAAGTAGTAGGTAAATCAAAAGGCATAATATCAAAAAATGCTACATATGGAGATACTGCCTACTTGCCTAGCCATGTGTCCATTCATGTATTGCTCACCCAGTGTTCATCCTCTCGCGTCTAGAAACATGTCCACTTCAAAGTGAACTTGCCTTTGCAATTAGTCTAATATATGCATCAATCACGCAGCTGCATAGTTTGCATATAGATACTTGGAGCTCTCATGTCATGATCGTACGGCTATCCGTCTCAAAAGACCAAAAGAGAATCACCCATGCCATTGGATGACAAGGGTATCTTGTGGCCTTGATCAGGGGTTAAAGGCTGTAGGATTCTGGAGATTAGAAATAGCTAGACAAATTGGAATAACCTAGTTAATTAGTAATTAACTTGCTATAGGCCTTCTTTTTAGACTGATTCCTACAAGGAAAAGTAGTCGCGGCAGATGAAATATGGTGCATCGTGCAAATGCATCATACATGGATGCACATGAGATAAAATCAATAAATTTCTATTGAGAAATTTGATTCTATAACGTAGCCTATATCCGCATCCATAACCGTTTTTCATTTGTGTGTAGAAAGTGTGTGTAGAAAAAGCCACATGCCCTACCATATTATATTACTTACACTAAAAAATACTAGACAATCTTATTTTTTTGCACATAAAGAAATAAAGAAGTCATTGCAATTGCCGGAAATACTAAGCCACTAAAGGCACGAAAATAGAAGGTAAGTTTAAATCCATCATGTATACTTCCTCTGCTGATTTCCATTAGATGTCCTTTTAGAAAGTCCGTGATTGAACTGATTTGTCTTTGCTTTTGGGGGGAATTCTTAATTTCTCAATTGGAAATGGCTTAGCTTGGTTAGCTGCAAATGGTACCAATTAATATGGCTGTTTATAAAAGTGTTCCACGTTTTTTTATAAAACATTACGTGCACATTTGTAAAAAGAAATGGTCGAAGGTGGGCATCATAGCCTGTGAGACATCAAGAACCCCATCTATTTCAAAAGAAGTACTCCCTCCGATCCGAATTAGTTGACGCAACCTCTATACAAATTGTGTATATGTCTGTTGCAAATGTGATACAACCAGTCCTTGTGTTTCAGGCATGCAATTAATATGTGTACATATGCACTCCAATAATTAACTAGGACATGAGCATTTTTTTGTGCGGGAAAAACTTTCAATTTATTCATCTTCAATCATGATGGTACAACGAACACTAGAAATAATAAAAATTATATCAAGATCCGTAGACCACCTAGCGACGACGCGAGACGTTGTCAAAAAGAAGGGAGTAATGATACTTTAGTCTTGTCTAGTGAGTAGGAAGCTATTTATAAATACAAATAATCTGAGAAATTTGTTTCCCTCGAAGCCACCGGCTAATCATTTAAGGTACATAAACATATGTTGTATATTTGCTTAGAAGTTCAAATTTTCATGAAGACATACAGAAAAACTGTATCAAACTTTTGAGCTATAGCTAGCTATCTGGAGCTCCTTTGTAGGCATGCATGCCTTGCATGTGATTACGGGTGCTTAGGGACCGGATAACATTTCCACTGCGCATTCCTGAAAGGATAAGGACATAGTACAGGTTAGTTAGTTAGTACATATAAATTATTGCCACTATGTACGTACTTTCGTGGCATGCTTAATTAGGGCATGATTTGGTGCAATGATGCTTACCAGAGTTGTATATGATTTGGAAGGAAAAGAAAAATCTTGCTACTGTGGCAGTCTCTGGAGCCTGGACATGCACATGCATGATGGATAAGAAAAAGAGAGTCTAGCTAGAGGGTAAGGCACAAGTGTTAACTCTTTACTGTTTAGGCATCTACAAACGGCAATGCTGGAGGGAGGAATGGTTCTATTTTTAGCAGGAAAAATGCATGGATTGCAATAACTTGGAATTTAGCAAATGCACTATGCCATGCACTTTTCAAAAGAGTACACTGAAGTGCATTGGCCTACAGGAGAAATAACGATTCTTTTACCAGTAAATTAATTCCCAGCGACTATATGCATATGAAAGGACCTCCCTTTTTCACCGTGGGAAAAAGTGCATGTCCATGGCATGACATGGGGGCCAATATCCAATAGAGCTAAATCAAGCCAGTGTCTTATTTTGGCTGGTTTGATTCATAGCCATATTTTGCCAGGATGAAGATACCAGTCGCCAAAATTGTTACAGGATCTGGCAAAATTTACCACAGCAGACTGCTCAAACATATAGCATGCTTTAGCTACTCCACCATGTATACTACGCAAACACCGCACCTAATGTAAAGTTTGGCAAAAGGTAAACTTGCCCATAGTGCTAACAGCAAAAAATTAGCCGATGATGAGCCGGGGCAGGCCCAACCCATGTTAACCTGATGCCATGACTGGGCCAGCCCTTTTGGCGATCAGGACATTAGTGATTCCCTTTTGGTCTTCTGATTATCTCCGAAATAAGCAGCTGCAGATAATTGCAATACTAAAAAATGTTAGTGAACTAGAAAGTGTATGAATTTTGTTATTAAAAAGTTGTCAAAAAATAAAAAAAGTGTTGAGAATTTTAAAAAAAGGCAAAACAATTAAAAAATCACAAATATTAAAAAATGCTCGTGTATTTCTAAGTTGTAACCAATTTCTAGAATCTTTCTAAAATTTATATATTTCTAAATGTTTCATCTATTTTAAAACATTCATAAAAAAGAATTAAAAAATGTTCATATACTCCCTCCGTCCGAAAAAGCTTGTCCCTCAAATGGATGTATCTAGCACTAACTTGGTGCTAGATACATCTATTTGAGAGACAAGCTTTTTAGGACGGAGGGAGTATTTCAAAATATTCATGAAGTCCAAAGAATGTTTTTGTTTTGCGGGGTATCCAAAGAATGTTCTTAAAATAGTGAACATTATTTCAAGGAAGGGAAATGGAAAAGGAAAATGAAAAGAAAGGGAAAGATAAAAACGGGACTAAAACTGGTTGACAAAAAACGAGCAACACAGAAGATTCAAAACAAAACCTCTAAAACTCACTATCAATCCTTAGGAATGGTCGGTCTTGCTACAGGGCGCCTACATTGCCTTGTAGAACGCCTATATGCATTTGGGCGTCGCTTGGGCGCCATTTTGATGAAAAAGGCGTCAAATAGGGAACTGCAGGAAGTCTTATTTCACCTTTTTTGTGTCAAATAGGAGCGCTCCAGATAGGCCAACCCATTTTCGCCAGCGTAGTGCAACATTTTTCAGTTTTGTTGTCTGGATTTCTATCGGTTTTATGAACATTCTAGAAGCATTCATTTTGGTATTTCTTTGTCCTTTTTTCTACTGTTTTTGCTTTTTTTTAGGTGGTCTTTTCTTTTACTCTTTTTTAATTTTTCAAAAAATGTAAAGAAATTGCAATAATTGTTTGCATTTTCAAAAAATGGTCATGTTTTTATTTAAAAAATCAGAACTTTCAATTTTTCGCATTCTCTAAATTTTTGCAATTTTCAAAATAATCATATTTTCTACAAATGTTCAAAAACTGAAACTTTGCTCGTTTTTCTGAAGTTCTGAATTTTAAAAATATTGTAAAAATGTTTGGGTTGTTTGAAAGTTGTGAGGAAATTCCATAAAATGTTCAAAATATTAAAAAAATATGCCTCTGTAATTTTTTTTCAAAACTAAAACAACATTTGCACTTTCAAAATTGTTTGTGATTCAAAAAATATTTCCAAAATTTTAAAAGATATTCAATACAGTAACCTGGTTCACCATGGTGCATCAGTTCGATACTATATCAAACGTGCACATAGCACTACTAGGAAAAGGACTATAGCTAATATGGACATTAATGGCGCATCATGTGTAGGTACGCCATTAGTGTCCATATCACTAATGGCGCACCACACCAACGGTGCGCCACTACTAGCATTTTTTTTCCAAAACTAGTAATAGCGCACCAGGGTCTAGTGTGCCATTACTAGTTTTAACTAGTAATGGCGCACCACACACTCTGTGCACCACTACTAACAATTTTTTTTACTTTTTTTTTCAAAACTAGTAATGGCGCACCAGGTATAGTGCACCATTACTAGTTTAAACTAGTAATGGCGCACCCCAACCACGGTGCGCCACTACTAACAATTTTTTTTATTTTTTTTTGCAAAACTAGTAATGGCGCACCACATAACAGGTGCGCCATTAGTAACCAGGGTTACTAACGGCGCATTTTAAGGTGGTGCGTCATTGGTAACCTGAGAGCAGCTAGATATTTTGGACAGCCACCTATCACACTCACTTTCCCCACTTCATTCTCTCCACCTCCTTCTCCAAACTTGTCTCGGGTGCCTCCTCCTCCTCACCTCATTTGCACCATAGATTCACCCAAATTAAGTGGTTAAATTTCCTTTTTTTGATAGGCAAGTAAGGGGAAAGCTTTCTTTATGTTGTAGATCTACTTTTTTCTCCCTCCAACAACGTGCACACGCACTTTTTATGGCCTAGATCTACGTATGTTTGTGGTGTTGCATATGTTTGTGGTGTTGCATATGTTTGTGTTTGCAGGTACCGGTATTTGAAATGCTATAGTTGCCAATATTTTGCCGGAATGTTGATTCATTTCCGTTTCGGCGAGAATTTGGCACTATGCATTCTTTTTGGTCCTATTTTTAGTCAAAGTCATGCCAATTTTTTTTTTTGTTCTAAAATATCGTTTTGCTCTACCCCGCAGGCGACCATGGTCCACACGATGACCGAAGGCATCGTGAATAGGTTTTTGAGCTCCGCAAAGGCCGAGATGCTTCAAAAGAACGAGACGGAGATAAGATGTCCATGTCAAAGATGCAAGCTGAAGAGCCTTATGGACCTGGATTCCATACAGGTGTGGGACCACCTGCTCTTGCGTGGTTTCATGGATGGCTATCGGTGGCAAGGTGATGAAGATGATTATGAAGTCGTCCATGGGGGCCGGGCAAGAAATGAGGAAGGGCAGCAAGACAACCGCGGCGAGGGCGGGCGAAAAGACGAAGAATCTCCAGGACATGATCATGAAGTAGATGCAATACACAGTCATCATGTAGAAGATGCCGGACATGATGATGAGGAAGATGCCAGAGAAGACGAAGGGCATGATCATGAAGATGAAGATGCTGGAGCAGACGATGATGGACCATCGATGGGCTGGGTGCAGGACCCTCATATTCAAGAGCTGCTTCTCAAGCAGACGGATAATGCAAGAGCTACCGCCCGAGAGAAAGCCAAGCTGGATCAACTGGAGATAGACGCGGTTACTCCATTGTATGAAGGATGCAGGCCCGAGGATACCCGCCTGAAAGTAACGCTCATGGCTCTGGAGATGAAGGTAAAACGCAAAATGACCGACGCATGCTTCGACGAGAACATGTCATTCTGGCACGAACGTCTTCCCAAGGGGAACAAGTGCCCGACCAATTTCGAGGAGGCAAAGAAAATCGTGTGTCCTCTGGATTTACCGCACGTGAAATACCATGTCTGCATGAACAATTGCATCATTTATCGGGACGAGCACACGGAGTCTACCATATGTCCGGTGTGCGGCGTCACTCGATACAAGAAGAGGAAGAAAGCTCCTCGAAAAGTGGTGTGGTACTTTCCGATCACTCCCCGTATGCAGCGGTATTTCGCGGACCCTAAGGTAGCAAAGCTCCTGCATTGGCACATAGATAGGGAGGAGAAGAAGCGAGAAGATAACGGAAATGATCTGGAGATAAATAAAAAAGACAAGGTGCTGAGTCACCCTAAGGATGCGAGCCAGTGGCAAGCGTTGAACTTCGAACACCCAGAATTTGGGGACGATCCAAGGAACATCATGCTAGGCGCGAGCACCGATGGAGTCAATCCGTTTGGCAGCCAGAGAAGCACACATAGCACATGACCTGTGTTTGTGTGGATGTACAGCCTTCCCCCTGGTTGTGCATAAAGAGAAGTATATTCACATGAGTATGCTAATTGAAGGGCCAAAACAACCAGGGAACGACATCATTCTGTACCTGGGGCTGCTGAAAGAGGAGCTAGACAAGCTATGGAAAACTCCACCCAATACGTGGGACGCCGCAGAGAAAGAATATTTCCCTATGAGAGCCGCACTGCTCACGATGGTGCACGACTATCTCGGTTACGGATATGTCGCGGGGCAGGTGGTCCACGGATTTTCTGGATGCGTCAGGTGCATGGATGACACAATGTATCGCCAGCTAGATAGAGATCCCGGGTCTTCGAAAACCATGTTCATGGGACATCTAAGGTGGCTTCACGACGATGACTCATGGAGAAAACGCAAGGATCTGCTCGATGATGAAACCGAACCCCGAAGACGCCCGCGTACGAGGAGCTGCGAGGAAATAGACGAGCTGTTGGAAAATTGGAAAGAGTGCCCACCGCCGGGAAAGGCGCCAGAGCCGGGAAAGAAGCGAAAGGCGCCAGAGCCACTGCTGAAGGTATGGAAAACGAGGTCTGCTTTCTGGGACTTGCCGTACTGGAAGATCCTCCGCATGCCTCACAGCCTTGATGTCATGCATATCACGAAGAACGTCTGCGAGAGTCTGCTTGGTACCCTACTCAACATGCCAGAGAGGACCAAAGATGGACCGAAAGCAAGGGCAGACTTGAAATCAATGGGCATCAGGGAGGAGCTTCACGCTACTGATGATGATGATGATGATGATGATGATGATGACGAGGCGAAGGACACGGAAAGTCGTCACAAAGGCAAAAAGGCCAACAAGATCGGAAATGACTTCCCTCCCACGTGCTTCACTCTAAGTCAGGAGGAGATCGAGCAGTTTTTCACCTGCCTCTTAGGAGTAAAACTTCCTTACAGTTACGCGGGGAAGATAAGCAGATACCTAGACTCAGTGAAGCAGAAGTTCGGTGGGATGAAGTCTCACGATTGTCACGTGCTGATGAGGCAGATACTTCCAGTTGCAATCTGTGGGATCATGGACGCACACGTCCGTGAAACGCTTTTTGGCCTATGCAACTTTTTCGACGTCATCTCTCGAAAGTCGGTTGGCGTGAGGCAACTCAGAAGGCTATAGGAAGAGATCGTGGTGATACTATGCGAGCTTGAGATGTACTTCCCGCCCGCATTCTTCGATGTTATGGTGCATCCGCTGGTCCATTTCATGGAGGATATCATCCAACTCGGGCCGACATTCCTGCACAACATGATCCCGTTCGAAAGGATGAATGGTGTCATCAAAGTATACGTTCGCAACATGTCACGTCCAGAGGGAAGCATAGCCGGGGGCTTTCTGACCGAAGAGTGCATCTCCTACTGCATGAATTATCTAGGCATCGAGAACCCCGTTGTTCTGCCCGTCAACAGGCACCTCGGCAGGCTCGCTGGATGGGGTCACCGTGAGGGTTGCCACGAAATGCATGTCTACTTCGAGGGTTGACTCACCGACTTTGAAAGAGCAAACCTAGTCGCGCTACAACACATAGACGTGGTTGATCCTTGGGTGGTAGAGCACAAAACCTTTATTGAGAAGACGTACAATGACCGAGGCCAACAGAGGACGGACGGAGATATAATCAAAGAGCACAACTCATGTTTCACGCGTTGGTTCAAGGAGAAGCTTCTGTCGTACCCTTTACATGAGGATTCTTCCGCGGAATAAAAACTCATATTCGCCTTGTCACAGGGCGCCGAGCACAACCTGATGACCTATGAGGCGTACGATATCAACCGCTACACATTCTACACCGAGGAAAAGGACATGAAGAGCGATGGTTATCAGAACTCCGGGGTAACGATGGAATCCTACACCGATAATGACAAGGACAAATATTACGGAAGGATCGAGGAGATCTGGGAGCTGAGCTACGCTGGAGAGAAGGTCCCGATGTTCCGTGTCAGATGGGCCAAGAGCGTCCTAAAAGAAGACCGGTATTTTACCACCATGGTTATACCCGAAGCCAAATCCAAGACCGCGGGCGCAAACGTCACCGTGAAAAATGAGCCATGGGTACTGGCTTCCCAAGTGGACCAATGCTTCTTCATTACCGACCCATCAAAGCCCAGTCGTGTTGTCGTGAGAAGAGGCAAAAGGAAGATCATCGGAATGGATGGAGTCGCCAATGAGCAAGACTTCGACAAGTACGGCGACCCGAAGATGGAACATGACGACGATAATGAAGTGCCATACACCATAAGAAGAAGCAGGACCATCCTACCTAAAGGACGTCGTTAAAGAGAAGAACTCCATTTGCGTAAAAGAAGGGTAAGAAGATTGTGAAAAGATAGCTAGCTAAGATCGATTGTATTTAAATTGTAGTCTTCATTTCTCGATTGTATTTCGACATATTGAAATGATATTTCTTATGTTCTAGTCCTCATGAATATTTATTTATGTTTATTCTGGTATACCAATTTTTATTTGATGATATTTTTTGAACTCATGAATATTTTTAAATTTCATGGACACGTTTTGAATTCATGAATATTTTTTCAAATTTGATGATATTTTTTCATCTTCATAAATGTTTATCCAATTCACAAATGAATGCAATTAAAAATCCAAAAAAAAACAAATTTGATGATATTTTCAAATAACAAATTTGATGATATTTTCAAATAACAAATTTGATGATTTTTTTTCATATTCATAAATATTTTCAAATAACAAATTTGATGATATTTTTTCACATTCATAAATCTTTTCAAATTTGATCGTCATTTAAAAAAAATTATTAGATGCAACTAAAAATAATAAAAAAAAGTTAGTAATGGCGCACCAGGAGAAGGTGCGCTATTGCTATCAAGGTACTTATGGCACACCCCTAGGAGGTGCGCCATTGGTATACCAATTTTTATGATATTTTTTCAAATATTTTCAAATAACAAATTTGATGATATTTTCAAATAACAAATTTGATGATATTTTTTCATATTCATAAATATTTTCAAATAAAACATTTGATGATATTTTTTCACATTCATAAATGTTTTCAAATTTGATCGTCATTTTGTAAAGAAATATTAGATTCAACTAAAAAAATTTAGTAATGGCGCTCCACGAGAAGGTGCACCATTGCTATCAAGGTACTTATGGCGCACCCTTAGGAGGTGCGTCATTGGTATACCAATTTTATGATATTTTTTTCAAATATTTTCAAATAACAAATTTGATGATATTTTCAAATAACAAATTTGATGATATTTTTTCATATTCATAAGTATTTTCAAATAACAAATTTGATGATATTTTTCACATTCATAAATGTTTTCAAATTTGATCGTCATTTTCTAAAAAAACATTAGATGCAACTAAAAATAATTAAAAAAAATAGTAATGGCGCACGAGGAGAAGGTGCGCCATTGCTATCAAGGTACTTATGGCGCACCGTAGGAGGTGCGCCATTGGTATACCAATTTTTATGATATTTTTTCAAATATTTTCAAATAACAAATTTGATGATATTTTTTCATATTCATAAATATTTTCAAATAAAAAATTTGATGATATTTTTTCACATTCATAAATGTTTTCAAATTTGATCGTCATTTTCTAAAATATTATTAGATGCAACTAAAAATAATAATAAAAAAAGTTAGTAATGGCGCACCAGGGGAAGGTGCGCCATTGCTATCACTGTGTTTATGGCGCACCCCTAGATGGTGCGCCATTGCTAACCCCCCCCCTCTATGTAGGTGTGTTATGTCCATCTCGTTGTCCCTCCCTCGCCAGATCCCCCTCGCCCCCCGTGCCCACTCCACCGCCATCGACGACCCCCCGCACCCGACGACCCCCGCTCCCGCTCCACCGCCGGAGTCGCCACCGGAGCACTAGGAGGAGGAGGAGGCCCGCGTCCATCAGGAGAGGAGGCCCGAGCACCTCGCGACCTCCCCGCCGTCTATCCCCGCCTCCCCCAAGCTTGCCGTCTCCGCCCTCCGTCGTCTCCGCTCCGGCCACCACCTCATCGTGGTCAGGTAATCTTCATTGCCCTCCTCCCTCTGCCTCTCTTCTCCTCTCTTCCTCCTCTTCTCCCACCCGGCCATGCCCTCTTCTTCTCTCTTTTGCTAGGTTTAGGTCAAATCCCTCTCGAATTTAGGTCAAATTAGGTTCAAAAAATTGCTAATTTTGGTCAAATTAGCGTGCCCATCTTCTTGCTCTGTAGCAAGTGTCCATCTTCCTGTGTAGGCATGGCGATGATTTTTTTAGAATGGGGATTAATTTAGGACCCAAACATTGGTCAGATGGGCCTCCTATTCATGTTAAATCCAAAGTTGCTAAATACAATCTTTACGTTGAATTGGTGTCATGTAGGAGCAAATACCTGCGGTTTTAGACTTTTTTTAGGCAACACAGTGGGTGATCTTCCAACTGCATTTTTTCAAAGATAAAAACTGTACCATCTACTTATCTACTTATGAGATCAGTAAAACCAGTGCTAGAAATCAATTAGAAATTGCTTGGCTCCTCTTCTTTCTGCTCCTTACCTAGACATAAACTTGGCAAGTTTTAGCAACAAGAATACAAATGATAGTCACTCCAGCTGCACATGATCTCTGCTAGTTATAGAAATTCATTGCTTGTCGTATGTTTTCTGTCAGGGTATTGTTCAGGAAGCTTGCTTGAGTTTGTGTCCTTTAATGTGTAAATCTGTAGTTCTAGCCACTGTTTGCAGTTCTAGCCACTCTTTGCCGCTAGTTCCTCAAGGAGTTCTGCTCAAAATTAGCTCAACAAGTTGCATCTGGCTTTCACAAAGCTTTTTTGGCTTAAGAGGATAAGTTGTTGTATATACTGTCACAAAATTTGCTTCATATGCTTGTATCTGGGTGCTAAAATCACTTTTGTTACAGCTTTATTATTTCAGTAAAACTAATACATTTAGTTCATTGATATGCTTCCTCTGATCTTCTTTGGCAAGAGGCCGAGAGGTGGTAGCAGATAGATTTAGTTCATTGGTACAGATAAATTTTGTTAATATTCTTCAGGAAGCTTGCTTGAGCTGTTTATATACTTGCTTGCTTGCTAGCAAAAACAATAGCTTTGTTTACGGTGTTAACTAATTCATGCCACCAAATGGTAGAGACAGAGACCAGGTATTTAGTTACTGCACCTTTGTTTACGATTTTAAATATTTAGTCAAATGAATTGCTTGCTTGCTACTGTTTTTAGCTATTGTTTTTATTCAAAAATTATTGGAGTTTATATCATATATATTGCTGGCATGTATTTCATATGTTCTGTAGCATTAAGGCTACATAGCATGCCATTTTTGTGCCTTGTATTAATTGCTTTCCCTACATGTTTGCAGGTTTAAGTGAAAAAAGAGGAAGAAAGGAGAATCAGGGTAGGGTTTCATGGCTAGAAGATATATTGCTGGGTTTTGTCTCCGAC
>NC_041393.1:698645490-698652657 GCF_002162155.2 Triticum dicoccoides
TGTGTCGTGATGATATTATGGGGTGTTGTGGGGTTGCAGTGGGGCGTGGGTGAGATAATGATTTTGCAGGTACCCCGAGAGGCCCTTGAGTTTGCTAGAATGTCGATTAACTTTCGTTCCGGCAAATTCGGGTAATCCATATGTCCTATTTTTAGCAAAGGTCATGCTGAAATTTTCCATGAATTTTAGCATGACTTTGCTAAAAATAGGACATATGGGGTACTTGCGACTAATGCATGGGCCGGGGTATCTTAGTACTTAATTAAGTAGGATCAAGTGTTCTTTTGTCTATCACTCGATAAACTACATGTATGTGTATTTAGCATGACTTTTTTAGGCAACACAGTGGGTGATCTTCCAACTGCATTTTTCCAAAGAAGATGCAAATGAATGAAATTGGCTCACCTTGCAATGGAAATCAGGCTCAATGTAGGACAGATGCAGTTGATTTTCTGTTCTTATGGAATAAATAATAGATGTTTAACTGAAACCATTTACTGTAGGACTTGCAAGCAGTTGTGCTTGCAAGAAGTAGCCCTTCTCTCTTCTTCTCATTTCTCTCATCTCAAGCAGTTAAAAACTTTACTTAATTAAAACTACTCCACACAAAATTAAATGAAACTTTTCAAACAAAAATGATCATATATATATGGAGTAAAGTTTCAATATAGTTCCAAGCATAGTAAAGTTTCAGTAATGTCATGGAGTACTGAATTTTGTAATTTTGGTTCTCTGTAATTTTGCAATATTGCTTGCAGTTAGTATTGCTTTAATCTGTGAAAATTGGAGTAGCATTATTGCTTGCTCTATAGTGCATTTTTGCTAGGGACCTGATACTCCATAGTGGTGCATTTTTACTGCAACCTAAACTGGAGTAAACTAGAGTAGAACCTGATACATTTAAGCCATTTGCTAGCACTTCTTGACTAAGACAATTCCTAACAATTTCTATAGATTGCCAAAATTCAGTTTTGTACCGCACACCGAAGCCCCAAGAAAGAAAACTGCAATCTGAAACAGATGATCAATTCTCAGCGCTTGGATTAGTTTAGTATTTTTTCATACACTCAGACACCCTTGCTTGCCATGTGTGTGAGAGAGATAGTGAGAGAAGTCAAGAAGAAGGGGGTTAGGAAGGGACTTGGACCTTAGCAACAACACACTAACAGGTTCCATCCCAAAACACCTAGGCAATATCACAAACATCTCTCAATTGTTCCTTGACAATAACCAACTTTTTGGTGACATTCCTCGAGAATTAGGTTATTTGGTCAACTTAGAGATCTTGTTCCTTGACAATAACCAACTTTTTGACCAAACTTTTTTCCTATTTAGAGCAAACATGGCCCACAACAATGAGGCCGGCGGTTCGGGCAAGCAATTCTAGGAGATGTCCCAGGAGATGGAAGAAGAACCTCACCACTATGAGGACGCCGCGGAAGACACCGATCCTGACTACACAACCCCTAGTGGCGTCAGGGATGACACCACTAATGGTGCCGCCGAGGACGCCACCATTGATGATGGCAGCGCACACACAGATGGCAGCCAACCAAAGAGGCAACGGAAGGACCGGCGCCCGAACGTGCTCGGCACCGTCAAGCAGGAATTTACCGAAGTGTCCTCCAGTGGGAATCCAACGGCGCCCAAAGAATTAGTCAGTGGGTACTCGGGAAAACTCGGGTGCATTCTCCGGAGCACCGTCTCGATCAACACCGAGAACCTAAGGCATCGTGACCGAGGGAATTTGCGCAACCTCCTCTTCACGAAGCTGCACGAACAATACAAGTTCCCCGGTGAAGTCGCAAACACACGCCTCTCAGGGAATAAAGTGAACAGTGCTGCCCTCACGAAGATGAGCACTGCCCTGGCTACTTGGAGAGCCGCGGTGAGGAGAAGGATTCTAAGAGGTGATAGTTATGAGAAGATCAAGGAGACAAATCCTTCGATCAGCGAAGCTGACTACAAGGAGTTCAAGATCAAGTGCGAGAGCAACGCAACCGCGGAATCAAGTTAGTGGGGGAAAGATATGCGGGACTTGAACTTAGGGGTCCACAAACTTGGTCCCGGCGGTTACAGAGTGGCAGAACCTATATGGGACAAGGAGGACGCGGAGCGTTCCGAGCAAGGTGTACTGCCCTTCTTCGATAAGTACCGTGACAAGCAGACCAGGAAGTATGTCAGGGCCCGGTACAAGGTGGACCCGGTAACAAAGGAGCTTACCACGGATCCGAAGACCAAGGCGCTTGAGCTTGTTCTGGTAAGGAATACACCCCCGCGTAATTAGCTCCATATGGTTGCATTCTAATTAATGAAGCCAAATTTCTAAATGGTTCACGTTCTTTCCGCAGGACACTGAAAGCAGTAGCGCGGGGTCGTCTCGGAGCTCCCCTTGGGACAACACTTTAAATAGGGCGTTGAACGTAATGAAAAACAAGGATAAGTTCAGTAAGCCGTCGTCAGCTGGTCGTGTGGCCGGCAAAGGCTTGTCCACGAAATGGTCGGAATACTATAATGCTGGGCGAAAGGAGAGAAAGACCATCTCGGAAAGCCAGGAGCGCGAGGTTCAAGAACTCAAGGCACAAGTGGCGCGGATTCTGGAGATGCTCCAAGAGCAAGTGCGAGACCAACTGGGAGCGACGATCACCGCCATTGTGCCTACCTTGATTGAGGCGCTGCAGGCGTGGATTGTAGGCGGCCAACAGGGGCCGCCCCCGATTCCCAGCTTCACGGCCAACAACTTGCACAACGCGCCGGCGGCGCCATTGGTGTCTCCGGCGGAGGCGGTATTGGTTCTCCGGCACCGGCGCGGGCGTTGGAGCTTAATGCACCCCGGTGTGGGAAGAATAAGCCGGCCGGCACCTCGGCAGCAAGCGGCCCCTCCTTCACTTACACGCCCACCGTTGGTGGTGCCTCAACATTATCCAAGCTCGACGCCATCACGGTAACTAAGCCTCTCGGCCGATGACTTCATCTCCTTGCCTTTGACTGGGCATCCCTGACGCCCTACATGTTTTCGCAGGGCACCACCGACATTCCATGCACTCTCCTGCACTTCGTGGGCGGCAAGTTCATTGATGTCGCCAAGGGCAGAATCATTCAACCAGGCAACCCCGTGTTCCACGGTAATCCGATTCCACCCACCGTGTATAGGGTTCAACTGTTTCGGGTGCTGCCAGGCTGCGATGACTTGTTACCTCTGTTTCGACCCGCTGGGGCCGACGAAGATGATGTGATGACCCTCTGCGCCTTCTTAAGCTGGCCCCTACTTTCGCCGAAGAGTCAGATTCGTTTGGGGGCGGGGGACACTACCCCACAGACAACACGGCCAGTCGTGCCGGCGCCAAGCCATGGCAAGATCGCCGCAACGCTACCGGACATGCCGGACATGCATATGGCACAGGATCCGGACATGCAAATGGCACAGGATCCGGACGACGATGACGACGACGAGGTACATTTACCAATGTCGATAAGTACTTCAACGAACATGGGTACAGTGACGAATTCTTGGGGCCTCCTTCTCAAGAACCCAACCCTGCAAAAGACGATCGTGATCTAGCTGGTACCACGGAGAAACCCAATTGCAACAGGTGTCGTCTGGCGTTCAGTTCTCAGGAGACGCCTCCATCTGCCGCCTTCACCGAGCCTCAGATAGCCGAGGTGCGAAATATTATCAGCCCCAACACACTCAAGAAGGCGGTCTCTAAGCAGAACTCGATCCCATTACAACAGAAGAAGAAGGGACGGAAAAGAAAGAATAACAAGGATGCGAGCCATCCGGCACCAAGTACGCTTCGTGCTCAGGACGGGCCACCTTCACCTAAGGATATCTTGAGGAGGGTGCATGTGGCGGGTAGGCCGATGCTACAGACTAATATGCTCAATGCTGCAACCGGTGCTATGCGGAGTCTGCATGACAGTGTTCTTTCTTTGGAGAAGTGGCGTATCTCCGAGAATGATGTGGCATACCCAGTTTTCGTGGCCAAGGTGCCAGAGGGCAAGGGCTTTGTCGATAGCACCATCGGGGGTATGATCGTACTGCGGTTTGATGACATCTTCGCTATGTTCAACCTTCATCCGCTGCACTACACCTTCATTCGGCTATTTTTGCTAAGTATGGAGATGTGGATCGTTAGAGACAAGACCCTGGACATCGTGATAGTCGACCCCTTCTATATGCGTGCCAAGATCTTGGGCAACGTTGGGGACCGGCAAGTCGCGAGTTCATACCTCGAAGGCGTCATTATGGCAAACCCAGATAAGGATAACTTCCTCGTGCCTTACTTTCCCGAGTAATTCATCCCCTCACAGCCTCGTAACATATGATTTCTTAGATTTCAATCATTCTTTTTTTTCCTAACATTCCGTGTTTTGTGCAGTGACACACATTGCACACTCATCCTCTTAAGCCCGAAATATTCCATGGTCACGTATTTCAACTCGGACCGTCAGTCGTAGAAAGACTACACAAATATCAAGAAAGTTCTTTATGAAGCTCTTCTCGGCTACGCCAGATCTGTAGGCACCTTCAGCAGGCCAATTCGTAGGTACAGCAAGCACGTGTTCACCCACAATACGATGTTCCCCTACCTCAAGCAGCCGCCTGGTGGTCAGAAGGATGCCTACTATGCCCTCCATCACATGCGGGCGATCGTACGGGAACATAATCACCTTCTGCTACCAAATAATCTCAAAGATTGGGCCGCACGCTTGTCGGCAATCTAGGACGCGGACATCAGACAAGAATTCTTTCGCATCCAGTCGAAGTTTGTGGAAATCATCCATCAAGATGTCCTTCGTACCTCAGGGAAGTTCTACCTTAGATATCAACCGTCCAACAGTGGGATAGAAACAACGCTACAAATGCAGGCTGACAATGACCGCGATTTCATGACCATCACGATAGACGGCGGCTTCATCCATGCTCCAGTCCCTGAGTCGAGTCGAAAGTAGTGATGCTATGTAGTTCTGAAATATCGATTAGCTCATGTTGTAGTTAAACTTTAATAAACTTGTATGTCTCTTTAGTTTGGCCAGTCGTTCAACTTATACGTAATCGATGCTATTTATTAGTAGGACCATGAATCGTGCTATTAATGTGTTGCTTTTCTCTTCCGATCCTTTTGTTGCATACTTATATATTGCGTATGTATTGTCTATGAATTGATACTAACATTTTGTTTGTCTAGTGCATAGAGATGCCATCGTATGTCATGTATAAGGGTAAGGTTCCTGGAGTCTATGACGACTGGGAGGAGCGTCGGAGACAGGTTCACCGTTTCATCGGTAACAGTTACAAAGGGTACACCACCCGGGTGGAGGCAGAAGCTAGATACGCGTGCTATCTAGCGGGAGAGAGGAGGGAGCGTTGGAGGAACCGGATGAAGACCAGTTTCATCGCGATGATGCTCATCGTGATGACCGCAACTCTCTTCTATGTGATGGTAGTTTAGATGATCAATATCGACTTGTAATGTTTAGACAAACTCGCTACTCGCGGTCTCGAGACTAATATGATGAATTGTATTCGGAGACTAATCTTCTATTGTATTCGATAAATCTGTTGTTTATATGTTGTGCTGTCTATATTCTGTGCAATAATGTATTTTGTAACCTGTGCAAATATCAGAAAAGAAATAAAATTCTAATATTCATGGTAGTGGCGCATCATATTGCACTTTAGTGGCGCACTGTAATAAACACACCAGTGGCGCATTATATTAAAGTGCGCCATTAGTAACCCAGAGCACAAGGTAAATATGGCCCCCTGGGAGGCATAGTAATGGCGCACCGTGTGGTGCGCCACTATTATCTAGGATACTAGTGGCGCACCAGAGGTGCGCCATTACTATTTGTTACTAGTGGCGTGTTAATAGTGGCGCACCTATAGTGCGCCATTAATAGAAAAAACAGGTGCGCCACTAACATCCTTTTTTCTAGTAGTGTAGTGCTAAGAGGCCCAGCCCATGTCAATCTGGTCAACCTTCAAGCAGGGAAAGACTTCTTTCTCTTTTGGGTTTTTCTGGCGGACCTGCCGCGCAAGATATTTAACGATGGTCTTGGGGTACTCATGGCTTGTAGGAGACCAACTAATCAAAGAGTGCTCCTTCGAGAGCCTCCCCATAGGTTTTTTGTCCAGTTTTTTCCGTCGAAAAAAAGTTAGTCGAAACCTATCAAATGGGTCTAGTTTGGAAGATCTTGACGTGAGGATTCCAATGGTGAAAACGGCAAGATTTGGACGCTTGTTTAAGAGATAAAACATTTTGAATAAACGGATCTATGAAAAAAACACCATGCATGCCACTTGTCGCCCTGATGAGGTGGGGGTAATCTTTGAAAGGAGTGATTTCGCTTAGAAGCACCAACCAACATGAAGAAGTAATTGAGGGCCTTTGAAAAGAGTTGGAAGATGTGGGAAGCCATACGCGGGAATGCTTGGATGACTCACATCAAGCATGACACGGTCGTCTCCACCGCCCATGTCTGAGGGATTTTCTCGCTCTTGGACTATTCTGCATGACTTTCACCTTGATGAGAAGGTTGAGGATGACATTGTTTGGAACATGTTGTATCTAGGATATACTCAGCAACCACTGCTTATAAGGCACAATTCCTTGGCCTAACACACTTTCCCATTCACTACATGGTCTGCAAAGCTTGGGCTCCCCCAAAGGTCAAATTCTTCGCTTGGCTGGCCTTGCAAGACCAGATTTGGACTGCAGACCGGTTGGAGCAGCGTGGTTGGGAAAACTATGGGCTTTACCCACTTTGCAAAAGCGAGCAAGAACCTTTTCGTCAAGTTCCGCTTCTGCATTAGGCTCAGGCGATCGGTCATTGACAAGTTTGGACTTGCGCACATTAACACCTCCCATTAGCACCTTGAGGACTCTCTTATACGTTGGTGGGACAGAAGAACTGGCATGCGAAGCCTAGACAGACAGCGATCGCCTCCCCCTCATCATGCTCGTCTCTTGGACTCTTTGGGATGAGATAAATGCCCGGGTGTTTCGCCACAAGAGTGCACCACCGCCTATTCTTCTCCAAAATATATTGCTTGAGGCCAACCTATGGGTTACGGTGGGTACTAAGAAACTAGGGCGTATTGTTGTACGAGAGTACATTGTCCTGCCATTTGAAAGGATTGATATGGTTGACTAGAGGGGG
>NC_041393.1:698653017-698675535 GCF_002162155.2 Triticum dicoccoides
GAATAGGCAACTAACAATTTTTAGCTTTTCTTGACCAAATTAAACTTAGCATCAAAATAGGTTGTCTAGATGTGCAACTAGGTGAACAACCTATATGATGCAACAACAACAAGCCCACAAGCAAGCTAAGGAAACAACACAATATAAGCTTGCACAAGTAAAGGTAAGAAGTAACCAATAGCGGAGCCGGTGGAGACAATGATGTGTTATCGAAGTTCCTTCCATTTGAGAGGAAGTACGTCTCTGTTGGAGCGGTGTGGAGGCACACAATGCTCCTCAAGAAGCCACAAGGGCCACCGTATTCTCCTCACACCCTCACACAATGCGAGATGACGTGATTCCACTATTGGTGCCCTTGAAGGCGGTAAACAAACCTTTACAAACAAGGTTGGGGCTATCTCCACAACTCAATTGGAGGCTCCCAACGAAACCAGGGAGCTTCACCACAATGGAATATGGCTCCGAGGTGAACTCAACCATCTAGGGTGCTCAAACACCCAAGAGTAACAAGATCCACAAGGGATTAGTGGGGGGAATCAAATTTCTCTTGGTGGAAGTGTAGATCCGGTTCTTCTCAACCAATCCCTAAAGAATCAACAAGTTTGATTGGCTGGAGAGAGAGATCGGGCGAAAATGAGCTTTGGAGCAACAATGGATCTTGGGGGAAAAGAGGTAGGTCAACTTGGGGAAGAAGACCTCCTTTTATAGTGGGGGAAACAATCCAACCATTGCCCCCACTTGAGCCCGCACCGAGCGGTACTACGTAGTGACCGGGAGTAGAGGCCTCAAAGGGGGAACGAGAAGGAGAGAGAGGATTTGGGCGGCACTAGTAGCGATGGTAGCCGCGGTACTACCGCTCAGGGGCGGTACTAGCACTGCTATTTCTGCTACTACTGCTGCATAACCCGACACGAGGAAAGCACCCTCGAATCGAGGTGATAGCTGTGCCAACCAAGGATGGTACTACCGCCGATGCACCCAAGCGGTACAACCGCTGTAGAGCAACGGTACTGTCGCTTGAGGTCCATGGGCGGTACTACTGCTCTGGCGGCGGTACTACCGCTAGCACCTCACAACCTTCACTTTGATGAAATCACAAACTCCAAGGAGAGGAAATGAGCTGGGGTGCAAAGATGACGTGTACGTGTTGATTCCACCCTAGCCTTTCCAATGCGGACCCCCTCTTGATAGTATGGTGTCTCCTACGATTCAAGTCCACCAAAACCTGAAATGAAAGAGATTACACCGTCTTCACTTAAAACTCTGAGGGGCAACGAATCATCTTGTGCCTAGACCTGAGATATCTGAAATGCTCAATGCACACGATTAGTCCGCAAAAGCATTGTCATCAATTACCAAAACCACATAGGGTGAAATATGCCCTTACAATCTCCCCCCCCCTTTGGTGGATTCATGACAATAGAGGATTTGCACAAGGATATAAAATGAACATAAGAAAACCCAACAACTATAAAATATAGATAGGCTCCCCCTAGATGAGTGCACCCCATAGATATGCTTTGGACTGCACGACACCCATACTAGGATCAACGCGCCCCCTATATTTTATAGATGAGGCAAGACTTGCAACCATATTAGAGAAAATAAGCATGGAGGCAAGGTAAAGTAAGTGAGCATGAAGTAAGGGGCACAAGATAGCATAGGCTCACAATAAACAAAACATACTAGACAAAAAGATAAGCTTGCTTGAGGGCATATGTCTCACACTATATGATAGTCTCCCGGTCACACACGAACACTACTACAAACCAACAAACCAAAGCAACAAAGGTTCAAAGGAACGAAAGCAAAGCGACACAAGACTCGACACAAGACTCACAAATCCTAAACTCTCCCCCCTTTGGCATCGAGACACCAAAAAGGCAAATAGGACACCTACGACATAGGTGGTGGTAGACCTCCAAAGCATCATCAGTCATCCTCCTCCTCCTCAGACTCCTCTGCAGCGCTGGATGAAGAGCGAGCTCCAGCATCCTCCTCGGACTCACTCCACTAGCAGTGCTATCGGATCCATGGTTCCTCATCTGTGATCCTCTCCTCGCAGCCACTTGTCGTTGTCAAAACTAGCGGATCTTGGGTAGGGGGTCCCGAACTGTGCGTCTAAGGCTAATGGTAACAAGAGGCGGGGGACATGATGTTTACCCAGGTTCGGGCCCTCTCGATGGAGGTAATACTCTACTTCATACTTGATTGATCTTGACGATATGAGTATTACAAGAGTTGATCTACCACGAGATCGTAGAGGCTAAACCCTATATGATTATGATTGTTGTTGTCCTACGGACTAAACCCTCTAGTTTATATAGACACCGGAGGTGGCTAAGGTTACACAGAGTCGGTTATAGAGAAGGAGATCTACATATCTAAATTGCCAAGCCTGCCTTCCACGCAAAGGAGAGTCCCATCCGCACATGGGACAAAGTCTTCAATCTTGTATCTTCATAGTCCAACAGTCTGGCCAAAGTATATAGTCCGGCTGTCCGAGGACCCCTTAATCCTGGAATCCCTCAGTAGCCCCCGAACCAGGCTTCAATGATGATGAGTCCGGCGCGCAGATTGTCTTCGACATTGCAAGGCGGGTTCTTCTCCAAATTCTCCAGAGTACCTGTTGTAACGAGTAGTCACCAGCTTCCCATCAATGTTGCACTCCTTGGCTTTTGTGATGCAATAATGGCTATCTCCACGTGTCGAGCGAATGTGAGAAGTCGGGGCATTTTTACATTTGCCACCCTGACCATGTAAGTAAATCGTCTATTTAAAGAGACGGGGATCATCATATCCAAATCACATCATCCTCCCCCAGTGAGCATCCACCAGAGCGCGCCCAGAAGAAACCATTCCATCATGGCCGGCCATCGTGGCTCCTCCTCTCGCTCTCGTATCACTAAGCCAGGCGATTGGGAGAAGTGTTCTGCTCTCCATAGCCGATTGGTAGAGTTGCAGACACAAGGGTTTCTCCCGCCCGCATACATGGTCCCCGTCCGAGCCGGACTAGCCACCTATAATGGCGGGGAGCAAGTGGAGAGTTTTCCCACCCATCCAAGGGGGAGCGGGTATGCCTTGTCCCTTTCTTGCTGAGGGGACTTGGATTTCCAATCCATCTGTTCCCCGCACTCAGGAGGGGTCAATATATCAAGTGGGCGGAGCCGAAATATGGCGCATCACCGGGACCGGATACTTGTCCGGTACCCTGAAGAAGACATCCGAAGACTGGCCTTTGGAGTGGTTTTATATGGAGGATGTCCCCCTTCCGGACCCTATTCGGATGGGCCTTCCTGAGTTTACAAATGCCCCGTTGAAGAAACGCCACAGCTGGCGCCCCTGGAGCCCCCAGGAGGAAGATAACAGAGAGATCCTTTTCCTGATGGACAAGATTAAAACGCTGGCCAGATCAGGATTCACAATAATTGAGGTTATGTCAATATGTATAATGCGGGGGGTACAACCACTTCAGTATCGGGGAAAGCCCATGTGGCACTTCAATGGAGAAGACGATGCCACCCGTTGTGGCTGTAAAGGTCCGGACTCCGCCGCCGCTCTGGCAAAAATATTATCCGACTTGTTCAAAGGAGAGGAAGGGGAGTTCATCTGTATTAAGCCACGAGATGGATTCTCCATGTACAACCCCCCAAGCTAGGTGAGCTGCTACCTTTTATTCCATTCTTTTCCCACATTCCTCATCACAAATATTTACCTTGCCAATTCATAGCAGGAACTGCGAAAAGCTATGAGGGAGGTCCACAGCCCATCTCCACAGCCAAAGGACCCCGACCGGGCGCTCGACCCCGGACTTGAAGAAGATCCGGACATATTTGTGGAGCTCGTCGACAGGACATTTTATCAGTTAAGTTGTGATGGTGCCTTGGTGGCCATCATAGCTGATTATCCTGGCCTACTCCCTGCATCGCATGTAAGTAAAAACTGGAGTCCCAATTTACAAGAAGGATACCCTCCTTGCGCCTTAACCACCGCACCTGTATTGCATTTCACAGGGAAGGCCATCGGAACACCGCGCCGAACCCGCGGCGACTCCTCAACAAGGAGCACCAAAGTCGGGTCGGCTTAAAAGGAAGGTAGTCAGGACCGAGACGCCATCGCAGAGGTATGATTAAAAACCTGCTACGCAATTATCGTCCTTAAAATATAACAATGCCCATGGTTCCCCGGCAGAAAAAGCGCTCGCTGGACTATATCCGCAGATCCTGTGGGTCAAGCCTCCACTAGCCGGACTCCGAGGCCGGACTCAAGGGCGGAGATTAACGCGGGGACAACACCGGATGGTCCTCCTACAGAGGATGCAGATAGATTATCCGCTACAAACTCCGAAGTGGATAGCGCCATGAATCACAGGCGCCGATGGGCCACACTACTCGACCCTAATTTCTCTGAAGAGGCGTTCAATGCCTTCAACTCAGGGGACGCGTACATCCGAGCTGCTCAAAATGACCTCGCCAGAGCTACGGTCCAGTATGTAAAGGATATACAGGTAAGAAAATTTGATAGGTATGTATATCAGTAGCCCCTGAGACTTGAAACAGTTGGCACAACTGATTTAAGGATCAATTGTATGCATAGGTTCTTACAGAGAAGAATACCCAGTTGTCGAAAGAGCTGGAGGAGTGCAAAGCCCAGCTGCGGGCCACATTCGCCGGAATGGAGGAGTCCAAGAAGGCCTCATCTGGTAATACTTGTCGTGATCAAAAAGAATGTATTGAAATATACCAGTTAGTATTCGGCATGCATGCAAATCTAACAATAGATTTTACAGACAATCCCGGAAACAATCCAGAGATCGTATCAGAAAATGAGCAACATGCTCAACAACAGCTAGAGGCTGGCGAGCGCATGCTTACATGGGTTATTCGAGAGAATAATGATCTCAAGGACGCCAAGACCCGGCTAGACGTTGAATTAAAAGATGTTCGGGGCCAGCTTGCTGACTCCGCGAAGAAGAAAAAGCGGCTTCGACGCGATATTTTTAGTGAGTGCTCGGATGAACCTCTATACAGTTTGGCGAAGAAACAAGCTAACATAATTATATCTGTAGGTATGCTGACAGGTCGTCCCGAAGAGGAGACGCCCGTATCTGCAGGCAATCTTCTCCAAGAACTCTCACAATTACATGGACAAATTCGGTAGGTGATGCACGATATTGCCCAGGTACTACAAAAAAAAGACACATCCGTGACATTTTGGGCCGAACGAATTTTTTTTCTGTCATACATATGACACTTCTATGGCGATAATTGTGACAAAAGCCGGTATCGTCATAGATGTGGTGGGCTCCTACTTCTATGACAAAAGATCATGACAGAAAATCGGCTTTTCGTCCTGGGCGGGCCGGAGACGCAGCTGCATGACATTCTTTGGGCCATCCATGACGGAAAAAACCGTGGTAGAAGCGAGGGTGAGGAAAATTTGGGGGAGTTCCCGGTTACGGTGGGAGGTTGGGGGCCGAGCGATGCACGTTTCTCTCGTACACGTACGCGCGTGTGTGTGAGGCGTTGGCTCTAACTGAACCCGAGCGAGGCGTTGGGCTCTAACTGAACCCGAGCGATTGCACCGCAGGCTATGCATTACTGAACCCGAGCGATCGATCGATGGCTGTTAACTGAACCCGATCAAGCAATTCCTTTGCTACTGCTGCTAACTGAAGCCGATCGATTGGATGAATAGTGAGTGTTGCGGGGGGTTTGGATGAACAGTGAGCGGTGGCGTTGCCTCTGGATGAGCAGGACCCCGTGGTGTGGAGGGCTGGATGAACAGTAGACGGTGGAGGGGTGCCCGTGGAGGGGTGGTTGAACAGGACCCCGTGGTGTGGAGGGATGGATGAACAGTAGACGGTGGAGGGGTGCCCGTGGAAGGGTGGTTGAACAGTAGCCGGTGGAGTAGCGCGCGGTTGAGGCTGGAAGAACAGGAGTCCGTGGAGACTGGAGGAGGTTGATGGTAGCCCGTGGAGGCTGGAGGAGGTCAACAGTGGAGATGAACAGTATCCCATGGAGTCCCGTTTTGCGGTACGCCACACCCCTCCCGATGAACAGGACCCCGTTTCGACCGTACCGCTCCAACACAAGTCCCTTTCGTCCGTTTTGCGGTACGCCACACCCCTCCCGACCAACAGGAACCCCGTTTCGACCGTAGGAGGTCCGTTTCATCCGTTTTGCGGTATGCCACACCCCTCCCGATCAACATGACCCCCGTTTCGACCGTAGGATGTCCGTTTCGTCCGTTTTGCGGTGCGCCACACCCCTACCGATCAACAGGACCCCCGTTTCGACCATAGGAGGTCCGTTTCCTCCGTTTTGCGGTACGCCACACCCCTCCCAATCAACAGGACCCCGTTCCGAACGTAGGAGGTCCGTTTCCTCCATTCTGCGGTACGCTAGGCCTTGTTTCCATCGCCTGTTCCGTCCAAGCCCTCCCGATGAACACGACCACGCATTCCGTTCTGACCCAGCCGGTTGGCTCCCCATGAACACGACGACGATGTTGTTTCTCCGTTCCGACCCAGCCATGTACGTATGCGCGAGTAGGCGTTCGAGACCCTGCCCGTATGTACGTACATGGCCGTATTTTCTTTCTTGCACCCTGGCCGCTATACGTACGTGTACATGCTACGTGCGCGCCTCTACTACGACACGTGCGCGCCTCTACCACAACACGTGTGCGCCTCTACATCGACCAGTATATATGTACGTACATGTTCGTGACCAGAATGACAACGCCACGTACGCTTCGACCAGGTGGGTCCCAACTGTCAGGCACTTCCTTGCGTGTGAAGATGTAGTTGGTGGGTCCCAACAGTCAGTGGGGCGAATCGTTTTTTTGCCCAGACGCACTTCCTTGCGTGCGAAGATGTAGCTGGTGGGTCCCAGCAGTCAGGGGAAACATTTTTCTCGTGAAATATGGTGGCCCGTCCGGTGGGTCCCCGCTGTCAGGTGGAGGAATAATTATTTTTCCGTGTAATAAGGAGGCACTTCCTTGCTGCAGCCGTGGACCCAGCTGTCAGCCTCTCCACGTATAGTCCACGTCCGATGAAGTTGTTCCTTGACCATGCTGACCACGCCGCACCGAGAGCACCAGGGCGGTGGACGACGGCGAGGCCTAGGAAGGGGACGACGGGGAGACAGGGAAGACACGGCAGTGGAAGCCCGCGCGGTGAGGAGTATGAGGGTTCACTGGTTCGGCTTTGGTGTGAGGCTGCCATCGCCGCAGGGCCTAGCCAGCGGTGGGAATAGTAGGGGGCGGTGAGGCCTCCGCGGCAGCACATCCAGCCACGGAGGGCAGGAGCATGCGGCACGACCGGCGCTGCTTTGGGCGACTGGAGCAAGAAGACCAGAGGTTGAAGAAGCACTACGACCGTTGGATGGACATCGTATGGTCACTGGAGCTAGAATCGTTTATATTAACTAAGTTGACAAAGCCATCCGTCCCCGTCAACTTAGTAGGCCCACAAGTCAGCCTCCCACTAAGGTGGGTCCCAGCTAGCAGGGGGTATTCATTTTTTTGTGTGTAATAAGGAGGCACTTCCGGTGGGTCCGAGCTGACAGCAGGGGGAACGTTTTTTTCGCGAAATATGGTGGCCCATCGGGTGGGTCCCAGAAGTCAGGGGCAAATGTTTTTTACGCGAAATGCTGGTGGCCCGTCCGGTGGGTCCCTGCTGTCAGGTGGAGGAATAATTATTTTCCGCGTAATATGGAGGCACTTCCTTGCGGCTGCCGTGGACCCAGCTGTCAGCCTCTCCACATACAGTATTCTTCTGATGGAATTCGGTCGTTGACCACATTGACCATGCCGCGCCGAGAGCACCACGGCGGTGGACGACGGCAAGGCCTAGGAAGGGGACGATGCGGAGCCAAGGAAGACGCGGCAGTGGATGCCCACATGGAGAGGAGTATGAGGGTTCACTCGTTCGGCTGCGCTGCCGTCACCACAGAATAACAGGGGGTGTGGGTGAGTGGAGTGGAGGGATGGCCTGGCCAGCGGTGGGAGTAGTATGGGGGCGGTGAGGCCTCCGCGGCAGCATAGCCGGCCACAGGAGGTAGGAGCAGGCGGCACGACCGGCGCTACTTTGGCCGGCTGGAGCAAGAAGACCAGAGGTTGAAGAAGCACTACGACCGTTGGATGGACATCGTACGGTCACTGGAGCTAGAATCATGAATATTGACTAAGTTGACAAAACCCTCCATCCCCGTCAACTTAGTAGGCCCACAAGTCATCCTGCCACTATACTGGGTCCCAGCTAACAGGGGGAGTATTCATTTTTTTGTGCGTAATAAGGAGGCACTTCCTTGCGTGCAAAGATATAGCTGGTGGGTCCAAGCTGTCGGCGGCGGTAACATTTTTTTCACGAAATACATAGGCCGTTCCGGTGGGTCCCTGATGTCAGGTGGAGGAATCATTATTTTGCGCGTAATAAGGAGGCATTTCCTTGCGTGCGGCCGTGGACCCAGCTGTCGGCCTCTCCATGTACAATCCACTTCAGATGCATGTTGGTCGTTGACCACGTTGACCAGGCCGCGCCGAGAGCACCAGGGCAGTGGACGAAGGCGAGGCCTAGGAAGGAAACGACACTAAGGCAGGGAAGATTAGGCAGTTGTTTCCCATGCGGAGGGGAGTACGACTGTACGAGGGTTTACTGGTTCGTCTGCCGTCGCCAAAGAATAACAGCATGTGTGGGACTATGGGTGAGTAGAGGGATGGCTAGGCCAGCGATGGGAGTACGGTGGGGCGGTGAGGCCTGCGCGGCAGCACAGCCGACCATGGGGAGGAGGGAGCAGGCAGTCCCGCCGGCGCTTGTTTGAGCGGCTGGAGCAGGAAGAGCAGAGATTGAAGAAGCACGACGGTCATTGGATGGACATCCAACAGTATACAGGCCATCTGTGGAAAGCCTCAAATATGTGGAAAACAGCATACAGCCCATCTGCCATTATTTCAAATAATTTACAGCCCATTTGCTAATTCTTACGGGTTTTTTTGGGCTGGTATTCTTTTTGTTAGCATTACAGCCCATATTGTGGCCACAGTTAAAAAATTATATGAAATTTTGCATATGTCGGTGCGGTCTGAACTGTTTTTAATCCCGAAATTTCGAGTCACATTCAGACTGACTTTAAAAATAAATGTATATCAATATAAAATCCAATAAATTGTCCACGCATAAAATCAATGCAATTTAAAATCTTGAAATGAAAAAAAGACATTTGAAACTAATTGCCGGTTTGATGTGTTTTAAAAATGTACATCCCATTTCTCATTACTGATAGGCCATTTGCTCGGCCAGCCGAATGAAGCTCTCCTCGTCTTGAAAGATTTGCAGCCCAATAGGCCTGATAAAGCGACTTACTTGACAAATCACAAAAAATTAGGCTAGCCATTTACAGAAAGAAAAAAAAACTACTGGGCTGGTCTGTGGTAAACATAAAAGAAAAGACTGTCTAGACAGGCCAGAGTGTCCCGCACAGCCCAGTTGACACCCTGCTTCCGTCTCAAAAATAAATTAGATAATTGTCACTCCAATTATGGCGATTCATAAAAATTCCACTGCAATTTCCAAACTTTGAAAAATGCCACTGCAATTTTTGCAAACTTTGAAAAACGCCACTGCAGTTTGCAAACTTTGAAAAACGCCACTCCAGACTTCGAAAAATGCCACTAGAAATGGCATGAAATGGCATTTTTCAAAGTTTGGAAATTGCAGTGGCATTTCTCGGATACACCAGATTTGGAGTGGCATTTATCAAATTAACCCAAAACAAAAATAACTGGGCGAGCTGCTGGGTCCCTGGTGTCAGCCGCTCGTTGTGCAATTTCTCTCGTTTATTGACTACGTTGACAATGGCATGGGACCCAGATGTCAGAAATCCACTAGGAGGAGCCATTTTTTTGGCTTTAAATAAGGAGGCACTTGATTGCATACTGCCATGACCTTGGCGGGTCCCTGCTGTCATCCTCTCCACGTACAATCATCTCCTGATTGTGTACGCATCAACTTGCTAGGCCCAGAAGTCAGCCTATAAACCCGTGGAGGACAAATACAATCCATAAAAAAAATAACAGCCCATTCCATACGTTCAAACGGAAAGTTCAACATTCAGAGCAAAGTAACAGGTCTGATCCACATATAGAGTACTGAACTTCCACGTTGACAACCATCATAGCCAAGTTAACTATCTACTCCCACTAATACTCTAGTAGCGTACAAGTACTAACTAACTCTTAGCTAACTAGATGATGCCGGCCGCCATCTGTGGTACACGCTAAATGCTGGCACCGGCGTCTTGTGCCTCGCCTCAGACTTGCAAGAGGTGCGATAGGGCGCGTTGCTCGCGCGCGTTGGCCCTTTCCATGCCGGCGTGGTCCACTGAAGCTTCGGCTTCCAAGCGGGAAACCCACTTGACGAGCTGGTAGTAACAATCGGCGTCGCGAACGCGTGCGTGCCCGACAGCCTCCAGGGCTATTTGCCGGACGCCGGCCTCCACGTAGTCGGCCCAGTTGCGGGCGCTCTGCTCGCGACTCAGAGCATCGGTGCGCTGCTGCTCCATGTCCCGCTGGCAGCGCAAATCGGTGATATGCTGCTCCTCCGCCAGGAGGTCGCGCTCCAACAACTCCCGCTCCTCCGCCATGCGGTCGCGCTCCAACAACTCCTCGATCTCCGCATTGCCATCTAAAGACAGATAGAATGCCTCCCCCCTCCGTCTGCCTGCCGATGAAAAACAGAACACTAGTTCCGGCGGTGACCGCCTCCGGCGTCGCCTACTGCGGACGGGCGGGGGCATGGCGGATGTGGCGAGCGATGTCGGGCCGGTGGGGGCTTATGAGGATATGGCGAGTTGGGTCACGGTGGCACCGGTGAAGGCAGGGAAACAGTAATAGGCGGAAGGTAGCGCGACGGTCATCAGAATTCAATGCATAATGGCATAGCGCGCCAGCTTGCCGTGGAAAACTAGAGAAACTAAAATTATGACTGTGCCGTCCCATCCCGTCCGGGTTGCACGCCGACATGGCGGTTAAACGAGTGCATTTAGATCATCTCCCTCCTTGTCAATTATGATTCCACGGATTTAAAAAGCCTGCAACAATTAAAGCGTATATTTTTTCGCATCAGTTAGCTGCCTTAATTACGGCCGGCTGCATGCAGGCACTCAGAATCGCTCGCAGGCAGTACGCGAAGCAACATGCAACGAGTCGCAGCCGAGGGCACGCATGCAGCCACTTAAATCACTGGAATTAATTACGCATAAACTTTTGCATGCCGTTAATTATTGCCATGCCTTGGTCTTGCTGCTTTGCTCACGGGACTAATAAACCCGGACGGAGGGAGTACCTTGGTTCGTGAGAGGTTTGAATTAAGCCCTGCAAACCGGAAAGGGGGTAGTACGTGCGTGATCCGCTATTTATCCGTGTAGGATCGATAATGTAGCTTGTAAGTTTCTTCAGAGGTAGGCATTTTTATCCGTGTAGGATCGATAGTGTAGCTTGTCAGTTTCTTCAGAGGTAGGCATTTTTATTCAAAAAACTGCCACTTCGCATCTTGAGTCGCAAATAAAACTGCCAGGAGCGCATTTGTAGGCTAGCTAGTGATCGATCAGTAACTTGTAAACACTGAGCGAACAGATATAAGTAACTGTTAATGCATCTCAATGATTCACATATCATATACAAATATGTAGCTCTAAAAGCAAAGATCAGCCACTTCGGATCTTGCATCGCAACTAAAACTAACTAGTATGATTCCCATACATAAGATCAACATGTTAATGCATCTCAATGATTCACAGATCATATACAAATATGTAGCTCCAAAAGCAAAGATCTAGAAAAAATAGATGTTCTTCGTACTAACATGGATGCTTCTCTTGGCCAACATTCAGTACAGACTGAAAGACAAATTTGTTTGTCAAGTCTACAATTCCTCTTGCAAACGTAAGTGGTTTCACCAACAGCTGGAACCATGAGAATGAACCACACATGATGGAGGAACATCCACTTCAATATGATCTGGTCTTCTCTCGATCACACCGCGAGACTATTTTCGGAATACAAACTTTAACTTAGGAAAAATGATGCCCATTGTATAATCCGACCAAAGCAATGAAGCACCTAGTGTTGGCCAATAAATAGTACAGTACTACTTTTTTGTAGTCCATGAAGTGACTATCCAATCTTTGTGTCTATTTTCAAATGGCACTGCATGCAGTGACTATACTATTCTCTTGTGCAGTTCAACCAAAATTGCGGACACTTTGTTTGTTTGCCAAATAGCAACGGGCAGACATCTCTGTCTGCACAAATATCAAGTAGCTAGTAAGCATATACCACACCATGTATTTTCGGTTTAAACATGTCTCTTCCGCTTAGCATCTGTCATGTTCTGCACTGGACAATCTAATTTGGTTATGTTTTGCCCTGGACAATTTCATACTGAATTGATTTGCTGGTTTAGAGCAGAAATATAGCGCCTATTCTTCATCAGGCCAAGGATATCCATGTTCGCAGTGATGGAAGAGGTGAAATCGATACAACCGAAATTGAGCATCCAATCATTGAATCATGTCCTGCACCTCCAATGTAGGTCCACCCTGTCAATAAATTCACATGCAAACCACTAGTAATACTATCTAATGACCGTCCAAAAAGAGTAGCAAGATAGTAGCAAACCATGTACCTTCGTAATGAACATCTCATAGTGCCACCAATTGGATATAAAGGTTTGGAAAAAAACATGCTCCTAATGTTGAACCAGTTGGACTTTTCGTGCAATTCCACTAAAATCGAGCATCCCTGTTTGCATAGATATTGAAAGTGTGATTACTGTAAAAGTGGCACTAGTTGAAGCATAGACTCACAAATATAAGCATTCCAATTTCTTAATGGGAAAAGGTAGCAAGACTGTTTCTAACCACCTGTTTGAAGGAATAAATAAAGCAACAACGACTGATGTCAGGAAGGCATACATAGTTTTTTCTGAAAAACTGAGCCATTCCTGACCTTTCCTCTTCTTTTAAGCAAATTTTGTGCAGTTCTACTAAAATAAAATGCTATCACCGCCTTGACAATTCAGTGACACTGTACAAAAGGAAATGACTTAACATTACATCATGATGTCAGGTATGTAGTCGACAGGCATTAGAGACAAACATACAAACCTCCTCCGATAACATAATGAACATTAATTTTAACAAAGGTGTGACTACCTTTACCGGGATAATTTGAGTGAACTCTACACCCTCTGTTCCTTAATATAAGACATTTTCGTGGTTCAATTTAAAGTTCCCAAACGTCTAGTATTTAGAAAAACAGGTAGTCGTTTTCTTAAGCACATATCTGGGAAAGCTTTCCACACTTTATTTATGTCCATACGCTAATGCAACACCATTCGAATACTACAAATATACACTAATCCAACGGCTAGTGCAACAATAGAGTAGTTAGTTTATAACAGGGTACAGTACAATGGTTTTACTGAACAGATTTCAATAAACTCTAGCATTGGAAGGTTTCTATAAGAATTAAGAATACAAAATGTAAAGGTAACAAGTTTCAGCATTGGTATACTAGCTGTGCATGAGCATTAAACCAAATACAAAAGTCTGAAGGTAACTAGCATTATTAACTAATGACAGTATAACAAAATTGCAAACCATGTACCTCCAAGGTAAATATCATTTCGAACTCGGGGGGGCCTTAAAAATTGCTATCCCAATCTTGATAATTGATCAAACATAAAAACTTGATCGAACGAATCAAGAGAATAGCCGGAGGAGGAGGTTCCCACTCTTGACCTTTCCTCTTGTCTTCATAATTGTCTATGTAGTTTAACCAAAATAAAATGACATCATCGCCTTGGCATTTTGGTGACACTATACAAAAAAATTAACTTATCTCATGAAAGTGAGGTATGTAATCTATAAGCATTAACAGTGCAAAAATCTGAAGGTAGTAACAAGTTTCATCGTTGGTATACTGGTTGTGCAACAACATTAGAATGCCTTAGCTGAAAAATCTTTAATACATCCACAATCAACAGCTAACCCTGAAATAATCCAGTGACATTAAATGGCATTGCTTAAATTTATTAGTGGCATTAGACTGAGAGTGGCATTAGTTAAATGTGGCATCACTTTAGCAGTAGCATTGCTTGACTTGACTGTTGGCGTTATACTAACAGCAAAAAAAGTGGCAATAAGAGCATGGGAGGCCCATTCGGATAGTGGGCGCACCAGTACTATGTACCTCCACAGACACAGAGTGGTGAGGGAGGTATGGTTGCCCAGAGCAACAAATATCCAGGCAACATATGTGGATTACGTCCCATTTTTGTTCTCTTTAGCCACCTTTTTCCTATGTGAGGACAACAAACCGATCGACATGGTCATTCTCTATTGCGTTGACATGCCTTCCTACCCTTCTTCAACCAAGAGACACGAGACTCGTTCCTTAGCTACTGATTTTCCCTTTTTCAACCTAGATGCGGGTTCGATGCCTACTCTCTTGGACAGTACAGTCTCCCTTCCTTTCCTTATTCAACCCAGACATGGATTAGTCTGCATGAAGTAGGGTTTCCTTTAATAGTACAAATTATGGTTTTCGTCTGTGTGGCCAGCAGAGCAGAGGATAGCAAATTGGGAAGATGGTGGAGTGGAAAAAGATCCACATGCAACGATATGGTAGATGGGGCAACTGTTTGACCTCGTAACTTGTAAAATTTGGTTCTGCTCCATGGCGCGACCGATAGATAGAAAATAACGATTTTTCCTAGAGTAATGAGAAGTTTGGTTCTAGCGCCGTTCAAGCATGGAGTACGTACGAAAATTTTGAAGTTGATGCGAAAGGTAATATAATTACTGTAGTATCGTATACTACTACATGTATTTGATGGAAAGATAAAAATATATATAGATCCATCAACGACATCCTCATGCCCTAGTGCACCTGGTCACCAACCGACGTGTTAGGAGCAGCGGCGTTGGCGGCAAGCTCAATGTGCTTCTGAACAGTGCCGTCCAAGGTTGCCCTGCGGTCCAAGAAGGCCAGCGTCCTATCGTCCTCCTCTTTCATGTAGTAGTCCTTGTGGACGATTTGCGCATAGACGTGGGTGATCATGCCGATGGTGTCTTGCTGCGCCAGGCGCTGCACGGCGAGCGCGACCTCGAGGTGGACATTCTCCGGCGTGATGGCGGGCCGTCGCAGGGCCACCAGTGCGGTGAAGAGGTTGTCACCATAGTGGCCGTTGAGGGTGGCGGGCATCACAGAGCTTGGGCACGTCAGTTGGAGGCTTACGTCAAAGTCGTACGCAAGCTTCTTCACGACGGTGAACTTGTCGAGGAAACCGACGAGGACCTCATCGAACGAGGAGACGAAGCTGTCGTCCAAGCGGCCTCTCGCCCTGGCGGCCTCAAGCTATAGTACCTGGAGACATTCCTCGGTGCCGGGCCGCTGGCCGGCGTCGTGGACCTTCTAGCACAGTCGGCTGATGCTCACGCTCATCGCCTCAATGGGTCTAGCTTAGCTTCTAGTGAACTGATCTTGCGATACGAGTGATCACTCTTGCCCTTGGTTAGCATGCGTAGGTGCGTAGGATTTCGTACTACTCCTCGGCCCTCTACTGCACCTGCCTTTGGCTATATGATAGGTGGGCCATCCACCGCCTGGGCCCACGTGTCATTCACCCAAAGGAAGTTACCGTAAGTCAATGAAGCTACGTCCCCCTCTGTGCCGGTGCAGTATAGTCATCTCATCGGACCTCTAGTTGGGGCCAAACGAGAGAAGTTTGATGTTTACTGGTTTATTGGCCCCCTTTGCATTTTGCGCCAAGTTTTGACCTTTGATTTAACTAATAAAATGTTAATGCATGTAAACAAAAATGTTGTGTAAGTCACCTTACCAAAACCAAATAATCCCAAAACACTTAGGCATGGTGCATTAACTCCCTCCTTGTTTCTTATTTCGTGACATATCAACCAATGAGAGATGTGCGCCGTGCATGCTTTCAATGACTTGAGACTACAAAACATGACATGCAGTGTTTAGTTCATTGCATGTAATCCTATTAGTACTATAGTTAGCAAAAAAACATTAAGTTCTCTTGCCGATAGGAATAAAACACCATGTATTTATTTACAGAGGGAGTAGTACATTTTTTGTGACATGCATTACTAGATATTGCTAGTCAAATACTAAAATCCAGATGGACGTGGTAGTACTCCAAAATCCAAACGGTGGTGCTACTAGTACTAGTAGGAGTAGTACTACCAATGTAGTAGTAGGAGTACTAGCACTATACTACCCGTTGGTCAAATTATTACGTGCTGCTCCTCAAAGTGAAGTGACAAGACCATGCGCCGGAGATGACACCTGAGTATAGGCGCCGTGTTCGGCATACCATAGTCAGCCTCACCGTCTACAGTCACTATCATCATGGCTGTAGAGCTAGCCTGCTTACAACTATCCCTGTTCGACATAATTTCCCGTGCGTAGATGCCCGTGCATTGCACGGAACACCAAGATTGGGGGTGGACGGCTCCGGCAGCGGCCATCGCGCCAGATTTTTCCACGGCCTTCTAGATGTGGTGGGGAGGAGATAAGGCTGATTGTGAGAGACAAGGAGTTGTTTGTAAATAGGGAACAAGTGCGGGCATCTTTTTGCAAAAATGGAGAAGCTTGGTTTGTATGCGTCAGATCTAGATCCAACGGCTATTGGTGAAAGATGGGAGGCACACCATCATCGCCAACTCAGGACCTGTTTGATTTGCAGGATTTTGAAAACGCAGGAATAGGACACGGCAATAGTACAAGTTTCAAACTGATATTACAAATGTCAGGAGTAATGTTGCACCTACAAAGAGGGAATTACTAGGAAGTTTACGTAAGAACTTTCGTTACTTTAGGTGGATGCAGCATTATCGTACAAACTAAAATCCACCGCCCTGACAAGTCACTAATGGGCAAATAAGTTTTCGAGTCTCTGGCCACTTGATGTTTCAAAAACAAATTCAGCTTCTGCGGAGTCTTTCTCATTTAGGCTTAGACGCTTGCGGTGATCAGCACGCCATTCATTGTTGCGCCAGAGAACGCCAAACCTCATTACCTTGAGCACACTTGCCTCCAGAACAAAGAACCTGGCCAATTTAATCTCAAATGTGCTGCCTCAGTAGTCGATCAAATCAATTTCCGTAAGATGGAGATCAAGGCATTCGATGAGATTGTTATAGTGCAGCACATTTTCACTTTCGGGTCTTTTTTTATCTACAAAAGAAGAGAACATATTAGAGCAGCTGGCTGCATAAGATTGCCGTGTCATCAAGAGGTACCAATATCATTCGCTCATACAATAGGGTTGGCTGGCTAGTGATATTTTTCACTCTCTCTCTCTCTCTCTCTCTCTCTCTCTCTTTCTCTTTCTGTTTCCTCTCATTTAACTAGGAGCACGTGAAGAGCTTGGGTATTTGTTGCCTTCCACTATGTGGCTGATGCCATATTTTGTAAAAGTATGCCACATAATACACATCGATGTCAAATCAAAAGATTTTGGCACCGCTCTCGTGATGCGATAGAGTTGGCACCGCTGTGCACACAGACCCACATGTATAAACAAATCAATCAAACCAACTACACCAGCCTCTCACTCTCCCAAACAAGTGTTTTTTTATTGCCTCAGTCCTCTCTCTCTCTCTCCCACGCAGTGTTTTTTCATTGCGTGAGTTAATTTGGCACCAGAGCAAAGTAGGTGATCCAAATTGGGGCACCAGGTGAGCAATGGAGGGGCATCGATGCCAAATGCATCACAATTGAATTTGGCACATGTTTTGGCCTACATAGCCCTCTTTTGTACTCCCTCCATCCCAAAATTCTTGTCTTAAATTTGTCTAAATACAGATGTATCTAGTTACATTTTAGTGTTAGATACATCCGTATCTAAACAAATGTAACACAATAATTTTGGGACGGAGGGAATACTACCTCGTATTTAGTATAAAATTTTGACCATAGATTTACCTAAGAAAATGCCAATGCATGTCACTAAAAATTACACCATTTGAAATTATGTTCAAATACGAATCCAACGATATAGTTCTTAGTGACATGCATTAACATTTTGTCAGTTAAATCTATGGTCAAATTTTGAAACTACAAAATTAGAAGAGTAAACCAGGACGGGGGTAGTACTTGCTCTTAGGGTAACCATAGAGTTATTGGAGTAGTCTAAGTCACTTTCCACTATGACTAGCCTAGGCTACTATATTAGTACAGCATAAAAACGATGCAGGTGATCACGTGACAAAAAATACTAAAAATATTTCTTTCGGTGCAGTGCGTAGATGCAGTTTTGAACACTACACTTGTCATCGTAATTTGGGAAAATTACGAAAAAATTGAGCTACGTTGTGATTACCGTTTACTTATAGGAATGAAGTTTCACCTCGATGAGTAGCTTCTCTGTGCACGGAAAGTATGTAAGGAATCCAACAACTTGATCCAGATTGGGGCCGATAGGTTTTAGTGCTAAGATCTTCACTGTGTGCATGGACTGGGTCAAGCTTGTGGGAATCATTTTCTGGAAGACGGTCGTAAATACATCAAGAAGAAATTTAAAAATGTGAATTTCAAGAAGACAGAGAAGAAGATGAGTGTTGTACCTGAACGATTACTGATCCAATAAAGAGTTCGGAGAATTTGGCAGACGAGTACACCAACGCTGTCAATTTCGGTGCGTCAATGACCTGATTTTTGTTGGACCTTCTAGATCCGATACAAGAAATCTCTCAAGGAAAGGTGCATTCTCAATGACCATAACATGGAACAGCTGGAGTGATCTCTTCCCAATTGATGCCTTGTTGCGGGGCCAGCAAGACACATAAATCCATCAGAGATTCGTCGAGGCGATGTGGAGGCTAATGAACTCGTGGATCTGCTCAAGATGAAGGTACTCGAGTGCAGTACAGCTACGTAGCAGGTGCTCCATAGCCTTCTTCGAGATGACAACGTTGAAGAGGTCGAGCTGCTTGAGTTGAGGCAGAACAAGGGCGGGTGCGGCATTAATCTGGGGAAGATAGTAGGAGCTGAAGCTGGCGCGGCACAGCGTTGGCGTGAGGCGGAGCGCGGACGGCGGCAGAGAGCGACATAGTCTAGCTTCAAAGATGAGCTCCTCGAGCTGATCTAGGGCGGGGAATAAGAACCACTCGTCGAACTTGGGTTGGACCTTGCAGTTGGTACTGAACATGCGGATGTCAAGGCGTCTGGCTGGCCCAGGGTGCGATGAAAGGATCTTGGAGACTGCGGCCATGCGTTTGCAATCCCCGTCGCAGAGGCAGCTGTCGACGGTGAGGTTGAGGGGGAAGTAGCGCCAGAGGGGGCGCCACCGCCGGGAGAGTAGGGCGGTCCACATGGCAGATTTGGTGGGGAGGAGCCGATGATGACGAGCCGCATTTCATCGGGGAGGCTGCTGATGAAGTCCAGGCTCGCCGGATGCGTATTTGGCTCGAGCCGCCTCTGCTTGTTGGCTGCCTCGCCGTCCATCTCAATCGGCAGCGACACTGGTATACACGTGTGCTGGTGTGTGTTGTGTGCTGGGTGTGCGCGAGTGCGTCCTTCTGTGCATGTCGCCGCACAGTGGTGAATTGTGCGCGAGTGCGTCCTTCGCGTGCAAGAAGTTTGTCCTCAATGCGCCCTCAATTTACTAGCGTGCGGGGTGCTACCCCGAGTGGTTTCAACTTTGTTTACTTCGCCGCGTGTCAGATGGGCCTCTAGTTTACTTATTTTCACCCACTGCCACATGGGCCAGCACACGAAGATACAGAACACGAGCTGACAAGGCAGCATGTGGATTGGTTGACCGGTCAACTAAACAATATATGGAGATATACGTTGACACAGTGAGCATATAATTTGTCGGTATAGAGAGTTCGAGTGAGAGGGGAGGCCCGTGAGAGATAGCAGAGAGAGAGAAAGAGCTACTCCCTCCGCGATAATGTAGTTCCAACATTTTTTAAGTCAAACTTTTGAAACTTTGACCAAGTTTATAAAGAAATTACTTGTATCTACAATACCAAAGATAAATGATAGTATGAAGTAAGTACATGTTGTGATGAATCTAATGATCGTTCCAGATGTAAATGTTTTTCTCCACATATACCTGGTCAAACTTTTCTGAGGTTTGACTTTTCAAAACATCCATATTCTTATGGACATGACAGAGTCCCTAACTAGAGAGAGAGAGAGATAAAAGTGTGTGTGCGTGTGTGAAAGATACATGGACAACACACGTTAAAAGTAGAGAAAACGCGTGCGTGTCTTATGCAAACATATCACACATGCATCTTCGATAACGGAGGCAAGGTGAGGAGATAGTGTGTGGTTGTTTGGAACCGAGAGAGCAAGACCCCTAGCACGTGGCCAAGAGGGGTCTGCCAAACAAGGGAGAGAGGTCGAGAGAGACGTACGGAGAAAATGCAGACATGGGGAGGAGAGAGTGTATGTTTGTCATAGAGAGATCCCCTGGAGATCGTGATGGAACTACATGGGTGGGAGATCGAGTGACAAGGTGTGTGCGCGATAGAAGATGCCCCGAGAGATATCGAGATAGACGTATGGATGGAAGGAGACAATACGTGTGTTCCTGATGGCTAGTAAGAGATACTCATACTTAGGAGGGGGGGAGTGCTTGCGCCTATGATGGAGTGAGGGATTACGGTACTTAGGGGGGTGCGTGTCACATGGAGAGAGAACAAGGGCGGAGAGTGTTGGATGGGTCTATATGTATAGCGCGAGCGAGACATGTGTATGTGTGAACAAGGGAGATATAAGGCCAGTTTGTCTTGTGTCCTGAGCATCTTTTGCCTGGCCTGGGGTTGTGGCTGGATTTCATGCATGCTTATTTGGTTGCTACCCTATGAAAAAGAAAGCCTGCCTGGACTGGGTTCCCTTGCACTTTAATTAGCCTGGCTGAACTCCAGACACTGCAAGTAGCCTGGCCCAGGCGACCGATTTCGAACGCCTGGCCGTGCCTGGTCGTGCGGCCACGAGGCTAACAGCAACATGGATGGATATTAGCATTAAATAATTGATGCATGGATTGATTGATGGGACGTTGATGCTTTGCCTGGCCCAGGCATGAACCAAACGCTTCAGCACCACAGAAGCCTGGCCAGGCAGAAATATTTTACATCTCACGTCCACACCAGGCAGTACCGACCATCAAGGCATGAGGGTCAGGTCACGAACCAAACTGACCAACAAAGTTTGAGAGAGATTGAGGAGCCCCAATAAGGCTGAGTGGTGCGTCAGATAGCTGAGAGGGGTAAAGAGATATTCCATCCGCTCGATAATGCAGTGCATGTAAATTTTTTAGAAGTCAAACTTTGGAAACTTTGATCAGGTTTACGCGAATGTTATTTATATCTACAATAACAAAGATACATCATACAAAACTACATCTCATGGTGAATCTAATGGTATATGTTTGCCGTACTAGATGTAATTCTTTTTCTCCACGTACATGGTCAAACTTTGTGATGTTTGACTTTTCAATAAATCTATATGCTATGGACCAAGGAGAGTTCCTCAATCGAGACAGATCAAGTGCGTGTGAAGGAGAATGAGTAAGTGTGCAAAAAGAGTATGTGTGTGATAGAGAAAGTGACAACAAACGATAAATTAGAGAGAGTGTGTGTTTTTTCGTTTCTTATGTGAACATATCACGCATGCATCTCCGAGATGGAAAAGCGAGGCGAGGAGATACACGAAGATAGCTAGTGTGTGATTGTTTGCAACGGAGAGAGACACCCCTGTAGCACATGTCCAATAGATGTCTGGCCAACAAGGAAAAAAGGTCGAGAGGGACACATGGATGGCATGGACGCATGGGGAGGGAGAGAGGGTGTGTTTGTGATAGAGAGATCCCCTCGAGATCATGAGGGGACTATATGGGTGGGAGATCGAGGGAGTGCGTGCGTGATAGAAAGATGCCCCGAGAGAAATCGAGATAGACCATGCCCATGTTTGTGATGGACTAAGATTAGCTAGTCATATACATATATGGGGACTGCGTGTGCCTAGAATTGAGTGAGAGACCATCTTACTTGGCTAGCTGGGCATGAGATATTGTGTGTGTGCGTGTGAGATGGAGAGAGAACGAGGGAGAGAGATAGAGTTTTAGATGGGCCTATCGAGTGCGAGTGAGATATGCATGTGTATGTGTGACCCAGGTGGATGGAGAGTTTGAGGGAGGGGGGAAGAGCTCCGAGACGACATAGTGGTGCGTGAGAGAGTTACGGACAAAGAGCCAAGCAATTTGTGTGCGTACGATGAGTGCACCCAAGATATCTAGCTTGGACTAGCTACAGTATCATACATAGTGTGCGAGAGAGGCCTATAGATGGTGTATATATGCATGCGAACTAGAAAGACCCCCCCCCCACACACACACACAGAGAGAGAGAGAGAGAGGGAGAGGGACCAACAAGATTTTTGTGTCGGATGCGTGCGACAGAATTGAAG
>NC_041393.1:698675870-698676839 GCF_002162155.2 Triticum dicoccoides
GAGAGAGAGAGAGAGAGAGAGAGAGAGAGAGAGAGAACAGGAGTCCGGGAGAGGGGAGGTCGCGTTTTATGCATCAAAGACTGATATAAACCATGTTTCGATATAAACTTGCATTCAAATATTTAAATTTGAGAACATGTTGTCTGCAATCCACACATGAACGGATATATGCGTATATCAAACAAGTTCATTAATTTGACTTTCAACATGTTCATGGAGTACTATAATACTGTACAACATGCTACTCGATTGAGGTGTTCAATTTTGGATTTAGTTCACTATTTTGACCTACTGAAACAGCTATTTCATTGAATCGAGATATTTCATTTTGGGTTTGATTCGCGTTTTTGAGTGGGTCAACTATTTATCATATAGTAAATCGCTAGCAACGAGCATGTAAAAACACATTACTCCAGGGCATCATATCTCCATCTAAAAAAGAAGTGGCAAGCTAATATTTCAAAATTTGATTCTAATCGACTTGGTAAGGTAGATGCGGATGCTCGTTCTCCCAAAATTTGAACGAACAGTTAAACATCCTCTCTGCTTGGTGGAATTCGCCCGAGCAAATAAATGGGAGACGTGAAATTACCGTCCTATGTGGGACACGCATCAATTGGCCCGTTGTACATCGAGGGTAGGTTCGTAACTTCATCCAAGCGCCGAATAATTCATAAACCATGGTCGGCAAAACACGCTCTCCTCGCCCGAAATAGCTCGCGCCCACTATTTCAAAACACGCTCTCCTCGCCCGAAATTGCTCGCGCCCACTATAGTTCAAAACACGCCCTCCTCACCCGAAATAGCTCCCGCCCACTATTTGGGGAGAAGCAAAGTTACTCTACTATCATCGACATTCAGTAACATACCCAAGCCGAGAAGCCTATAGGCAAGGGTAGAACTGTAACTCCCCCTCACATTTCAGACAAATGCGTCTGTAAGACATGGTTCCACTCCCCTCCCAATTCC
>NC_041393.1:698677157-698712768 GCF_002162155.2 Triticum dicoccoides
CCGAGCCACGAAACCTCAGCCCCACCTCCATGGCGCCCCCCACCGCACCAATTTCACAGCCGCCCTCCTCCCAAATGCCGGAGACGCTGTCCATTTGCCGTCGTGCATTGGGCCATGTGCCTCTTACTCCGTGCTGCTGGTGCTGCCTCGACGACGGCCGCGTGAACCGTACCGGAGCCGATTCACCCCCACCGTTGTTCACGGTGTCGGGGCGGCTCCAACTTCGGATCCGTCCAGAGTCCTGGCGCTGCTTCCGCATAGCCGTCGACCGTCGCGATATCGCTCTTTCCCTGCCGCCGGTCGCCACCGCAACCGCGCCGGCCTCACCGACGCGGCAGCTGGACCTGCCTACTTCACCATGCCGCCAGATAGGTCGCACCCTCATCTCAAATCACTTTATTTAGGCGTCAGTTGTCTGAATTTTTATTCTGGGCCAATCGATTCCCAATTGGAAGCAGCACCCCTCAAGGCGGCGGAGCTGCTAGGCTGCCGTTTGGCTGGTGTCTAACGTAAGGGTGCGGGACCGCAAGTTCGCTGCGGAAGCAGCTTAGATGGCTATCTTTTAGAGTTGCGTGGGTTGAAGGTACTGTCGCCGCCGGATCTTGATGACGGGGAGTCTTTGTGGATGTACCCGGGGCGGCGCAACCACGGCAGTGCGGTGGGGCGGGGAGGGGGGTTTTGGCCGGGGCCACGGACGGCGGAGGCAGGCTGCTCTACCGTTGGTCGCTGGCTCTTCGGGGAAGATTCTGAACAGTGTCAGCCGAGAGGCAGAAGACGGCCATCAAGCCATCCGGCGTAGATCGGACAGTACCAAAATAAAATAAAATTGTGTGACCCCAATTTAGTCTTTAGTCAACAGACGTGTGAGCACTCTTGTACCTTGCTGTTGATCTCTTAGTGTATTTCTTCAGATCAAAGAGATATGTCGTTCTTAACATTATGCGTTATCTGCATCTTCAGACACACCGTCTTCCGACTCACCGCAGCTGCTCCAACAAGGGAAGCATACACTAGAAGGGAGCTATAGTCCCCACTCAACAGTTCCCTGCATCAAATGCGCGTGCCCGACATGGACAGCCACAACAACTGCAGGGCCATCGACAAGTCAGCACATGATGCTCACTCCTATGAATGGCAGCCAGATAGGTTGTACCCTCATCTTACTTCTGTGCAACATTTATGGCGTTGTTATTCATCTAAGCATGGAAAGTAGATCATCACATTTCACTGTATATTCATGCTAATGTCTTACGGGTCTTGTTCAGGAGTTCACGTTGTTCCATAGTTCACCTAAGATACTTGTTCTTTAGGTAACGATGTTCCATAGTTATCATCCATCAGCCAATGCTATCCCACAGGCTGGTGATTATAGTATTATACCAGTTCTAGTATTACCTGTGTTGTTCTTTAATACTTTTGTGTGCCATCTAGTTAATCTCGAGTACAAATGATACATATTTTGTAGCTTTAATCTGTGTTCTCCCTTTAGTTTATGAGACCTGTTGCTGCTAGTTAACCATAGTCCTACTATTTATGTTATCTCCTATAGGCACTCATTACATAAATCTAACTACTAGTTGTCTTCCATGCATGTCAGATATAATTGCACACACTGATATATCCACAAGAACCTCACAGAGCAATGTAAAGGCCAATAAACTTGATGTCAATGATACCCAATATGATGGAACATGTAAAGGCAGTTCTTCAGAAGACTTGCAGAAAGATGATGAATCCTCTTCACCCCACAAGGTCCTTGCTCTAACTTGGCCTGTGATATGGGTACAACATGCACATAATGTCCTGGAGTGTATCTACTCTCTTGCAATGCCATGTGCTTAGCATGCTGATCATGCATGTAAATATGTCATGCCTTCCTGTTTTTCAGTACCTATTCCATTCATGATAACATGTTTTCAAATTCAAGTACTGTCATTCTACTCTATCGCAATGCCATCAGCTTAATTTGGACATCATGCTTCTGAATATCTTATGCATTGTTATTCATCAGTATGTACATCATCTGTCTACCATACCATGTTTTTTACATTGAAGTGTTGTTCTAGTGCTCTGTTGCAATGCCATCTTATTTTCCCAATCATACACATGTATGTTGCCATAGTTATTTCTGTACGTATTCCGCTAGCATATAGTTTTACATTCAACTAGTGTTTTTTTTGCTGTGTTGTCTTGCCGTATCCCTAACTCTTACACGATACTCCCTCCGTCCGGATTACATGTTGCCGAAATGGATAAAAAAGGATGTATATAGAACTAAAATACGCCTAGACCCATCCATTTTTTCCAGATGGAGGGAATACATGTCAATATGTCATGCCTTTCTATTCTTCAGTACCTATTCCATCTCTCTGCTGTCGCATGTTTTATAATTAAAGCACCATTCTTCTATACAAGGCATGCAAGGGGAAGACGACTATGTTAGAATCTTAAGGGTTACAAACAAGGCCTTTGCAAAAGATCCAAACGCCAGGAGATAATAAACCAACTCCAATTTTTATAGATACTGATCCAGCACAGAGAAACCCAACTCCTACTGATAATAAGCAGATTCCAGTGCCCAAAGAACTAGTCCGCTCCAGTCCAACAAAAATATGTCAACTCAATTCTAAGAAGCGTGTGCGTATCCTTGCATCATGAAATTTTATAGCATGCTGATCATATTTTCTACATGTTTCTTACGCATCTATCTTTTAGAAAATAAGCTTAACAGATAGAAGAATTTCTGCAATGGTATCGTTTATGAGGAAAGATTCTTGCAGGAATACTCTGTGCTCCAATGTAGATGTAAGTACCTATTGGATATCACTATATTTTTACATCAGCATGTATTTTGTTAATTGGCGTGAATCCAACCTTTATCTAATCTAAATTTAGTTATAGCAAAATGCATGATTAAAGGCCACAATGTTGATTTTTGTAAGGAAAACGGTCTGGTAGTTTTGCATCCTGAGCTGCATGAGTGTACCATCACATATCAGTGGGTTTGAATACTTTGGTTCTGCATTGGGTTTTTCATTGTGTTTTTTACTATGTTGTCCCGTCGTATCCCTAGCTCTTACATCATACTCCCTCCGTCTGGATTAAATGTCGCAAAAATGGATAAAACTAGATGTATCTAGAACTGAAATACGCCTAGACCCATCCATTTATTTCCGGATGGAGGGAATACATGTCAATATGTCATGCCTTTCTATTCTTCAGTACCTATTCCATCTCTGTTGTAGCATGTTTTATAACTGAATCACCATTCTTCTATATAAGGCATGCAAGGGGAAGACGACTATGTTAGAATTTGAAGGGTTACAAACTAGGTCTTTGCGAAAGATCCAAATGCCAGGAGATAATAAACCAACTCCATTTTTCATAGATACTGCTCCAGCACAAAGAAACCCAACTCCCATTGATAATAAGCAGATTCTAGTGGCCAAAGAACTAGTCCACTCCAGTCCAGCAAAAGAATGTCAACTCCATTCTAAGAAGCGTGTGCGTATCCTCGCATCATGAAATTTTATAGCATTCTGATCATATTTTCTACATGTTTCTTACCCATCTCTCTTTTAGAAAATAAGGTTAAACGATAGAAGACTTCCTCCATTGGGATCGTATTCGAGGAAAATATCTTGCGGGAATTCTCTGTGCTCCAATGCTGATGTAAGTACGTGTTGTATATCACCATATTTTTACATCAACATGTATTTTGTTAATCGGCATGAATGTAACCTTTATCTGATCTAAAATTAGTTATAGAAAAATGTTAAAGGCGCCAATGTTGATTTTTGTAAAGAAAACTGCCTGGTAGTTTTGCATACTGAGCTTCATGAATGTACTATCTCATATCACGCACATTACTGAATTGTTGTGCTTCTCTGGTTGCCCATTCATTCATTGTTTCAATGTTGCTTTCGTACTACCTTACCTGGTTGATGATAGTTGTGCCATATTGTGTTAATTTGGTGTAGGCTAGTTGCCCAAACGTTCGTTGTGTCAATGTTGCTTTCCTATTATCTGACTTGGCCAATGATAGCAATGCTAGTGTGTTAATTTTGTGCAGGCTGCTGAAGATAAGAAGACAAACTCTGAAAACAGCAAGGAAACCCCATTGTTTCTTTCTAGTAAATCTAGGCCAGGTAATATGGCAATAACTCATGTAATCTGTTTGGTTCCCGTCCTAATTTATGTTATGATGCAGTGGTCGAGACACTCTCCACTATCAATAATACAAGCCTGCCAAAATCGCCATCTGAATCTGTTCAGTATCCTCTGTCTCGAATGCAACGGAATAAATGTATGTTTGTGAACCAATTAATGGCTGAAGCAATGATGGAAATGGTGGATGAATCAGAGGTGCAGAGTCGTGCGACACAACAACTGATCAATGTTTTCAGAGACAGTGTAGCAAAGCAGCAAGAACTTGCCCACATGCTTATGGGCGTCATCTGTGCTGAGGATGCAGATTGTGACGTTGTAGATAGTTAGGTTCTGCTCATTTATTCGCACTGGCATCAATCTTTGATTGCCTAGTGGATGTAATTTCCTGTAATATATGCTGGATGTGCAACGTTAGTCCCTGTATGCCGTACCTTTGCTTGATCGGTTTTGGTCCTGTGCATAATTGCTCGTCGTAATGGGCTCAAATTATCTAATTTGGCCTAAAGACATGTACGAACTTTAGTGGGCCCATTAAGTTAATGGGCCGTTACTAGGCCGAAAGTTAATGGTCGGCCCTCTTACCTCCCGGGTCATTGACAGGCCGACATAAAAGCGGGGAACAGGTGGCCCCAATTTATTTCACAAGCCGTTAACAGGTCGTTACTAAGTTTGGGCTACATATGGCCCAACAATACTGTAGGCCTTTAGCAGGCCGAAAGAGACAACGGGCTTGTACTGGACCATGAAGAGCATGGGCCGCTAAGAGGCCAAAAGTCAGGTCGTATTGTAAATGGCCCAACTGTGTTGTGGGCCTTTAGCAGGCCGAAAGAGAAACCGGGCTGGTATTGGACAATGAAGGGCATGAGCCGTTAAAAGGCCAAAACTAAGGTCTGACTACAAATGGCCCAACTCATTTATGGTCCATTAACAGGCCAAAAGGCACACAGGGCCGGGAATTGGCCCAACACTTAAATGGGTCGCTAAAGGCCAAAACTCAGGTCCGACTACAAATGGCTCAACTGATTTATATATGAGCCGTCAACAGGCAGAAAGTGATACCGTGCCAGAAATTGGCCCAACACTTAAATGGGCCGCTAAAAGGCCGAAACTCAGGTCCGACTACAAATGGCCCATCAGATTTATGGGCCGTCAACAGGTTGAAAGACACACCGGGCCGGAAATTAGCCCAATATTTAAATGGGTCGCTAAAAGGCCGAAAGATGTACATCCTGAAAATTGGCCCATCCATTAAATGGGCCGTTAACAGGCCAAAATCTAATCGGGCCGATATTGAGCCCAAATATATAGCGGCTGTTAACGAGCTCGAACTGACGATGGGCTGCAATGGTGTCAAATCTTTAACGGGCCGTTGACGGGCCAAATTGGCACATCTCGTATGGGCCGTGGGCTTAAATGGACCTGACACAAGTAGGCCTTATATGGGTCGCCCTGCTAATTTTTACTGGGCCGGCCTTTTTCACCGGAATGGGCCACTGTTGGGTCGTGCCACATGTTGACCTATCATAGGCGCCTCTTGTCCAATGAGTGGATGAGATCTGTCCCAACGGTGAGGCAACACGTGTTTCCTGCGGCCAATGATGATTTTACACGTGGAAAATCCCCATTAGTCCGGGCTGTTAACGGGTTATCAGATCCAAAACCGAACCTGATAGCTTAACGGTGTTCCGTTACGGTGGATGCCATGTGTCGGTCACCCTTGATGAAGGCACTTCTGTGACGCGTGATTTATTATCATGGAAGTGGACACTTTCGTGATGATAATTTTGGTAATGTCATGGAACACTTCTACGACAGCACAGGTATGACTATCTTGATTCTGTCATAAAATCGTCATGGATGTACATGCATGACAAAAAACGCGACCTACTGTGACAAACACGTATCATCACAAAAGTGTATTTTTTTAGTGAGGCCTTGTGGCCGTCCGCATTCCTGCCCGGAGGCATGGGAGAGCTCGTGGAGATGCTCAAGGGAGCGCGGCAGCACTTCCGATTATGAAAGATATCGGCATGCCGACAAGGTGCAAGGGAAGCCTGGGTGATGGTGAAGACGCGATACACCAAGGCTGACCCGAACCATATGGCCGAGGTCAGACCTGTAGGGTCAGATTGGAAGGAGATCCCCGTTAGTCTGGTATATGACCAGGTAGCTTTTGCCGCTAAGAATTCCCAACAGGATTGTAGGCTTTATAGCCTGTTGGATGGTATAGAAGAAGAATTTAGTCAGTCTAAGTGACTTTGTACTTCAAAGGACATATTTTGTCCCTAGCCGGATTGTAAATCATTTGTCTTGGCGGACCTTTTCGCTTCAACCTCTGGACCCGACAATCTGGAGTGTATCCGAATACCCGCTCAGTTATGTGAAAACCGGGGCACGCGTGGAAACCAGGCGTAGGGGTCATAAGTGCTTGAACATACAAGTACCCATCTAGCTATGTTATATTACATGGGCAATAAGAAACATCTTCCAGGGAGAATAGTTCCGTTAAGGGTTCCTTTCCCTAGGTGTGCATGCATTAATGTGCATGTCCGAACTGCGAAAAATGACGCAGGATATCAGCATCTAGGGGCATGTTTTGCAATAATTAAAGGACATCTTTTGTTCACCGACCGAATATTCCCTTCAGAACGCTAGCTTTCGGCTTCACCCAGTCTGAGGTACACATCCGGCTGACCCGAAAGTAACAATCGCAGAGGTGCTCCCCTTATGCCCTAGCCGAATTAACGGGAACGTAGGACATAAACACAAGAGCCAGGCAACCAGCTTGGCCAAAACTTAAGTCATATGGATGCATATAGTGGTGAAAAAAGGCACATATGGAGAAATGACGCATATGTGGTGGTCATAAAGCCCAGAAGATAACTATATTAAGCTTCTGTGTATGAAGCCCCCAGGTATATTGTGCGCGCATAGCGCGGTAGGAGTGTGTGATCAAAGCACACTTAAAGCTTTTAAGGCTATATATGAAAAAGGAAAGAAAGAAAGAAGGAGGACATAAAAAAAGCGGAGATAGGGAAACGAACACAGAGTTCGGTGTCGGTGTCAAAATCGGCGGATCTCTGGTAGGGGGTCCCGAACTATGCGTCTACGGCTGATGGTAACAAGAGGCAGGGGTCACGATGTTTTACCCAGGTTCGGGCCCTCTCAATGGAGGTAATACCCTACTTCCTGCTTGATTAATCTTGATGATATGAGTATTACAAGAGTTGATCTACCACGAGATCGTAGAGGCTAAACCCTAGAAGCTAGCCTATGGTATGATTTTTGTTGTCCTACGGACTAAATCCTCTGGTTTATATAGATACCGGAGGGGGCTACGGTTACACAGAGTCGGTTATAGAGAAGGAGATCTAACATCCGAATCGCCAAGCTTGCCTTCCACGCCAAGGAGCGTCCCATCCGGACACGGGACGAAGTCTTCAATCTTGTATCTTCATAGTCCGACAGTCCGGCCAAAGCATATAGTCTAGCTGTCCGGATACCCCCTTATCCAGGACTCCCTCAGTAGCCCCCGAACCAGGCTTCAATGACGATGAGCCTGGCAAGCAGATTGTCTTCGGCATTGCAAGGCGGGTTCTTCTCCAAATCCAGAGTACCTGTCATAGCGAACAGTGTCTGGCCTCCCATTAATTTTGTACCCCTTGGCCTCTGTGCTTTAATAATGGCCATCTCCATGTGTCAAGCAAATACGAGGAGCCGGGGCATTTTTACATTTGCCAACCTGACCCTGTGAGCGAATTGTCTATTTGAAGAGACGGGGATCGTGAGATCCGAATCGCACCATCTTCTCCCAAGCAAGCTTTCAACAGAGCACGTCCAAAAAAATCCATTCTATTATGGCCGGTCGCCGCAGCTCCTCTTCTTGCCCCCGTAGTTCCGCGCTGGGTAACCGAAAAAAGTGTTCCATCCCCTATAGCCGTCTAGTAGAGTTGCAGACCCAAGGGTTCCTTCCACCTGCATATATGGTCCCCGTCCGAGCCGGACTAGCCACCTATAACGGTGGGGAGCAAGCGGAGAATTTTGCGAACCCATCCAGAGGGGAGCGGATATGCCTTGTCCCATATTTGCTGAGAGGGCTTGGGTTTCCAATCCACGCATTCCTCCGCGGGCTCCTGGAGTTCTACGGTCTCCAGCTGCATAGCTTCACTCTTGCCTCCATACTGCACATCGCAGGGTATATTGCCTTCTGCGAGCTATTCCTGGGCTGCGAAGCTCATTTTGAGTTATGGAAGAGGCTATTCTGCCTCGTCCCTCGCAACCAGGTGGGATCTATATATCAAGTGGGCGGAGCCGAAATATGGCGCGTCGCCCAGGCCGGATACCTGTCCGGCACTCCAAAGAAGGCATCCGAAGACTGGCCTTCGGAGTGGTTTTATGTAGATGATGTTCCCCTTCCGGACCCAGTCTGGCCGGGCCTTCCCGAGTTCACCAACGCCCCACTGAAGAAACGTCAAAACTGGCACCCGCGGAGCCCCCAGGAGGAAGATGATAGAGAGGTTCTCTATCTGATGGGCAGGATAAAAATACTAGCCGAATCTGGATTGACAATGATGGAAGTTATGTCAATATGCATAATGCAGGGGGTGCAACCACTTCAATATCGGGGGAAACCCATGTGGCACTTCAACGGAGAAGACGACGCCACCCGCTGTGGTCGTAAGGGTCCGGACTCCACCACTGCACTGGAGAAAATATTGTCCGAGTTGTAAAAAGGGGAAGAAGAGGAGTTCCTCCGCATTAAGCCGCGGGATGGATTTTCCATGTACAACCCCCAAGCTGGGTAAGCTGTCATTCCCCACTCGACTCTATTCATCCCTGTGTCCTTTGTCACCAATCATTTATCCTGCTATTTTCAAAGCAGGAACTGAGAAGGGCCGTGGAAGTGTTCAACAACCCATCTCCGCAGCCAGAGGATCCTGGCCGGGCTCTCGACCCCGGACTCGAAGAAGATCCGGATATATCTGTGGAGCTTGTCAACGGGGTATTCTATCAAGCAAGCCGCGACGGCGCCTTGGTGGCCATCCTTGCTGATTATCCCAGGCTGCTCCCGGTGTCGAATGTAAGTAAAGCTAGAGCCCTAACTTCCGAATTATGTCGTGCCTTAAGCACATGTTGTATTTTTTTAACAGAAACGGCCATCAGGACGTTGTACCGAACCCACGGGGGCTCATCAGCAAAGGGCACCCGGGCCGGGCAGGCTTAAGACGAAGGCGATTAGGATTGAGATACCGGGGCAGAGGTGCAAATTATGCTTGCTCCGTGATTATCTTTGCCGAAATGTGACAGTTTTCATTATGTCCTGGCACAAAAAACATCTGCCGGACTATATCTGGGGACCCTGCCGACCATGCCTCAAGCAGCTGGATTCCTGAACCAGACTCATGGGTGGAGGCTGATGTGGGGGCAACGCCGAATGGCCCTCCCACAGAGGATGTGGACAGGCTTTCCGCTACAAACTCCGAAGTGGAGAGCGCCATGAATCACCGGCGCCGACGGGCCGTACTCCGCAATAGTATTTTATCCGAGGAGGCTTTCAATGCTTTCAACTCTGGAGACGCATATATTCACGCCGCTCAAGATGGACTTGCCAGAGCGATGGACCAGTATGCGAATGATATACCCGTAAGAAAGTTTGATAAGTATGTGTAGTAGTAGCCCCTGAGACTTGAAACAGTTGGCACAACTGATTTAAGGATCATTGCATGCATAGGTTCTTGTAGAGAAGAATACCCATTTATCTCAAGAGCAAGAGGAATGTAAGACCCAGCTGAAGGCCGCTGTTGACGAACAAGAGGAATGAAAAAGGGCCTCTTCTGGTAGGACTTGCCTGGATAACAGAATTTGTAAGGATGTGTACCAGATATTTATTCGGCATGTTTTGTAAATCTAACAAAAGATGCATGCAGACAATCCCGGAGAGAATCCAAAGATTGTGGAAGATAGTGAGCCACATCTGCTAAGTCAGCTGAAGGCGGGCGAGCGCGTGTTGACGTAGGCTATTCAAGCGAAAAATAAGCTCCAAGATGCTAATCTCCGATAGAGCGTCGAATTAAAAGATGTTCGGGCTCAGCTTGCTGACTCCGTGAAGGAGAACATGAGGCTTCAATGTGGCATTTATAGTAAGTGCTTTAAATGAATTGTAGTACAGTTCGGCGAGGAAGCATATTGATAGAGTTATGTCTATAGGTATGCTGATGAGCCGTCCTGAAGAGGAAATGCTCGGATCCGCAGGCGATATGCTGCAAGATCTTTCACACCTGCACGAACGAGTGTGGCAAGTGATGCAGGGCATTGCCCAGGCCTTGTGGCCATCCGTTGCCCTGCCAGGAGGCATGAGCGAGCTTGTGGAGATGCTCAAAGGAGCACGGCGGCGCTTCCGGTTATGGAAGATATCAGCTTGCCGACAAGGTGCGAGGGAAGCCAGGGCCATGTTGAAGACGCGATACGCCAAGGCTGATCCGAACCATATGGCCGAAGTCGGACCGGTGGGGTCAGATGGGCAAGAGATACCCGTAAGTCTGGTATATGACCAAGTAGCGTTAGCCGCAAAGTATTCCCAACAGGATTGTAGGCTAGACAGCCTATTGGATGGTATAGAGGAAGAATATAGCCAGTCCAAATGACTATGTAATTAAATGGACCTATGTAGTCCCTAGCCGGATTGAAAATCATTTGTCATGGCGGACCTTTTCGCTTCAGCCCCCGGACCCGACAGTCCAAGTGTATCCGAATACCCGCATAGTTATGAAAAACCGGGGTATGCGTGGAAACCAGGTGTAGGGGTCATAAGTGCTTGAACAGACAAGTACCCACCTAGTTATGTTATATTACATGGATAGTAAGAAACATCTTCCAGAGAAAATAGTTCCGTTAGGGGTTCCTTTCTCTGGGTGCGCATGCATCGATGTGCATGTCCGAACTGCGAACAAAAGTGCATGAAACAAAACATCTGGGTATTCACGTTGTAATAAACAAAAACATCTTTTGTTCACCGACCGAATATTCCCTTAAGAACGCTAGCTTTCGGCTTCACCCAGTCCGAGGTACACATCCGGTTGAACCGGCAGTAACAATCGCAGAGGTGCTCCCCTTATGCCCTAGCCAAATTAACGGGAACGTAGGGCATAAATACAAGAGCCAGGCAACCCAGCATGGCCAAAACTTAAGTCATATCGATGCATATAATGGTGAAGAAAAGGCACATGTGAAAAAAAGCATATGTGGCTGGCAGGAAGCCATTAAAGTAGTTATATTTAGCTTCCGTATAGGAAGCCCCCAGGTATAATGTGCACGCATAGTGCGGCCGGAGCGATCAAAGCATCCGTACAGTTTTTTAAGGCTATATGTGAAAAGGAAAAAGGGGCGAGAAAGGAAGAAAGAGAACATAATTAAAGAAGCGGAAGTAAGGAGACGAACACTGAGTTCGGCACTAGGCGTAGAATCTTCGGAGTCTGGCCGCGTTCCAATGGTTCGGCTCGAGTCTGTTATCAGATGTATTGTGCAGACGGTACGCTCCTCTGGTGAGAACTTTGTCAATGATGAAGGGACCCTCCCACTTGGGTTTGAGCTTGTCCTTCTTCTTCTCGGGGAGGCGTAGAACTAGTTCGCCAATGTTATAAGTTTTGTCCCGTACTTCTCTGCTTTGATACCTTCGAGCATGTTCCAGATAGAATGCAGAACGGGCTTTTGCGACATCACGCTCCTCTTCCAAAGCATCTAAGTACTCCTGCCGATCTAGTTCGGCTTCCTTCTCTTCGTACATGCGCACGTGAGGTGAGTCATGGATTATGTCACAGGGTAGCACTGCTTCTGCACCATACACCATAAAAATGGTGTGTATCCGGTGGTACGATTCGGTGTGGTCCACAGACCCCAGAGTACGGAGTCGAGCTCCTCTACCCAATGCGTGTCTGATTCCTTCAAGGATCGCACTAGTCTGGGTTTGATGCCGCTCATGATAAGACCATTTGCGCGTTCGACTTGACCGTTTGTTTGGGGGTGATAGACAGAGGCGTAATCGAGCTTGATGCCCATGCTGCCGCACCAAGTTTTCACCTCATCGGCTGTGAAATTTGAGCCATTGTCAGTGATGATGCTATGGGGGACACCATAACGGTGTACGACCCCTGATTTGAAGTCTATCACTGGTCCGGATTCGGCCGTTTTAACTGGTTTGGCTTCTATCCATTTGATGAACTTGTCCACCATGACCAATAAGTATTTTTTTCTTATGGCTTCCCCCTTTAAGAGGTCCGACCATGTCCAGCCCCCAGACCGTGAATGGCCAAGTTATGGGGATTATTTGGAGAGCGGTGGGGGGAATATGGCTCTGATTGGCGAAGAGTTGGCAACCAGCGCAATGTTGGACAAGGTCATGTGCGTCTGCCCGGGCTGTCGGCCAGTAAAAACCTGTACGGAAGGCCTTGCTTACAAGTGCCCGAGCTGCAGCGTGGTGCCCGCCGAGTCCGGAATGGATTTCAGCTAAGAGCTGCCGCCCTTCCTCTTTGGAGATGCATATTTGGAGCACTCCGGTAGTGCTTTTCTTGTAGATCTCTCCTTCATGGACTTTGTAGGCTTTAGAATGTCGCACAATACAATGTGCCTCATTTTGGTCCTCATGGAGATCTTGCCTATTTAAGTAGGCTAAGAAGGGCTCGGTCCACGGGGCGATGACAGCCATGATTACATGGGCCGAAGGTGTTATTTCGGTGGCAGAGCCTCCGATTATGTCAGATGGTTCGGAATCTGGGGTTGTATTCGGAGCCAGACTAATATTGCCCGACTCCCCTTCCCATACCACGGATGGCTTGAATAGCCTTTCCAAGAAGATATTAGGTGGGACGGGGTCGCGTTTAGCGCCGATGCGAGCGAGGATATCCACCACTTGATTATTTTCTCTAACCACATGGTGGAATTCGAGTCCCTTGAACCGAGCTGACATTTTGAGTACGGAATTACGGTAAGCCGCCATTTTTGGATCCTTGGCATCAAAGTCTCCATTTATCTGAGATATTGCGAGGTTTGAGTCCCCGCGTACTTCGAGGCGTTGGATGCCCATGGAGATTGCCATCCGAAGACCATACAACAGAGCCTCGTATTCGGCTGCATTGTTGGAGTCTGTGTATAATATTTGGAGTACGTATTGGACCGTGTCTCCAGTGGGGGATGTCAGGACAACACCCGCTCCCAATCCGGCCAGCATTTTAGAGCCGTCGAAGTGCATGATCCAATTGGAGTACGCGCTGTACTCTTTAGGGAGTTCGGCCTCTGTCCATTCGGCGATGAAGTCAACCAGTACTTGCGACTTAATGGCCCATCGTGGTTTGTATGTTATGTCGATAAGAAGGAGCTCGATAGCCCATTTGGCAATTCGGCCCATTGCGTTGCGGTTATTTATTATATCATTTAGTGGTGCTTTGGAGGCCTCCATATTCGAACACTCTTGAAAGTAATGTCGTAGCTTCCGGGATGCCATGAAGACCGCGTATGCTATCTTTTGATAGTGTGGGTACCGAGATTTGCATGGAGTGAGGACAGTGGACATGTAATATACCGGCTTTTGGAGCGGGAACTTGTGTCCGGCTGTGTCGTGGTGGGCGCACGGCAGATGCCAAGGGATGGCTAAAGAGAGGAGGAGGCTCGAGGGCACTGGTGGGCTCTAGAGGCGAGGTTGGCATGCACGGGCGTGGGACGCTGGACATACCCAGGTTCGGGGCTCTCCGGAGAGATAAAACCCCTAGTCCTGCCGAGTTTGGTTGGATGATTGATAGTACAATGTTTCTCCTGGAGCTGTGTGGAGGAGGAAGGAAGTTGGCCAAGGCTTGGGCTGCTCCTCCTCTCCGGTACTGCTGTTGGGTGGCTAGTCCTATGCTTGCTTGTGCTTCTGTTGTGTTGTCTACTATCTTCTCTCTGTGTCTCTGTTTCTTCCCTACCTCCCCCGTAGGCATAGGTTCTCAAGGGGTTTTATAGATCAACCCACCCAGGGTTACAATGGTAATATGCCGAGTCGGTGGGTCCGTATTGTCGGTGTCCGGGACACCGGCCTGGGTCCTGCTTGTGGGCTTGTGGTTCGCCGGGTTCCCCTAGGTGCGGGCCCCGTGTGCCTAGGGGGACTGTGCGCCATCTTGTCGATCGTTACGGCGTGGCCGAGTCGAGTCATGTACAGTGCTCTCCGTCAGGCTGCCGCTTGTTGTCATCAGCGGTGAGGGCGGGAGCACTGTTGCCACGCCAGCCTTGGTCAGTGGGTAGGTGGGGGTCACTGTTGCCACGCTCTGACTGACCATAGGCATGGGTGGGAACACTGTTGTCTTGGTCATCGGTGGTCGAGGTCTCATCCCGTCGTACGGCCTGGATGGGACGGGAGCTGACCCGTGGCTGGTTTTCCGTGGACGCCACGGGTGGGGCTGGCTTGCTAGGGAAGCCTTGGTTGCGCCGGGTTGAGTTGTCTTGCGCCAGTTGCTGTGGCCGGGTTGACGTACCTTGCCGGGTCGGAGAGTTTGGCCGGGTTGCGGGCCCTGCCGGGTCGAGCGACCCGGCCAGGCACGTGCCGGTTTGCAGGGCGATGCGGGTCCCGCTGTTATTGAAAAGGATACGGGTTCCGTTGCCTGCCCGGGGTTCATCCCCCCAACAGTAGTCCCCGAAGCTGTGAAGGTCCGCCGTCTTCGGATGAGTGGGCCTTCGCAGTTTCCCCCTTGAGCAAGGCGGATTCTGCGGGCGCCGGGTCCTGCAACACTCACTGTGTGCCGGTTTTCTCGGAAACCGGATCGCGGCATCCCGGCCATGGCGGGAACCGAGGAGTCCATCGAATCTTGGGGCGATCCCTTGGGCCACGCGCGCGGATTGATTGTGGCATCTGGGGGCCGGTTGCACTTCCCCGAGCAGTTAGTGCGCATGTACGTGCACACTTATTGTGGGGTAGTGGAACGGGCGCGTGCAGACGATCCCACTTCCCCATGTTTGAACCGGGGGTTATAAATTGAGGGGGGCAAGGGGGCGGCGGACACCATTCTCTCCCGCGCCCTCCTGTCCCCCTGCTCCTGCTCTGCTCTTTGCCACCGACGCACAGCTGCGCCCGCAGCCCCGAGCTGAGCTTCCTCCGTCGTCCATCTTCTTCTTCCTGCTTCTGTCCATGGCGCTGCCGTCAGGCTCCTGGATGGGCTCCAACGTCACCAGCGAGGACATCATGCAACTTCGAGCTTCGCGGCGCCTGCCGCGGGGGACGGACGTTGGCGTCCGCCTGCCGCGCGGCGAGCAGAGGCCCCGGCCCGAGGGGCAGGAGCGCGTCGTCTTCCTTACGCATTTCGAGTGCGGGTTCGGGCTGCCGGTGAGCACCTTCTTCCGCATGTTCTTGGAGTTCTTCGGGCTTCAATGTCACAACCCTAGATTATTGCTTGTATTAGTTGCATCATAGAGCACACATGCATCATGTCTAAATTTTTGAAACTTGGAACTGAGGAAAATGGAAGCCTCAAAAACTTGAAGTAAAAGAAGGGCAAAGAACCCTGGAAATCTATTCTTTGTTTCCAAGATGTCCTTTTACAATGTTTGAGAATTTTGGCAAGAGCTATATATCAAACCAGAATTTAGGAACATTTTAAGGATTTATTTTTGGGACTCTGAATTTAAATGAATAGCTATTTGAATTTGAGTTATATTCATATAACTAGAATATAATTTCAAATATCTTTGAAACATTTTATGTGCATTTGGAAATGTCCATCCTGTAACATAAAATTATTCAAAGGGTTTTGTCACTGTTTTGAAATTGTTTGAATTTTGAAAAGTGGCAGAATATTAAACAAAGAAAACATAACGGAAAAATAAAACAAAGCAACCTTACCTGGACTTACCTTGAGGCCCACTAGGGATACCAGCCCACCTGCGCGGCCCGTTACTGTGTAGCCCAGCTGCCAGTCGTCTTCCTCCCCCTCGCCCCGAAGCAGCTGCAAGCTAGACGCACGCGCGTCGACGCCGGCCACCTCCTGCTTCGCGCTGGAGGCCTCTCCTTCGTCCTAATCCGCGTCTGGAGACGCCCAAGGCCCCCCTCTCACTTTCCCCTCACTCTCTGCTCTCTCCCTCGCCCTCATCCTCTCCCCTGGACCCCTCTCTCTCACCACTGAACGGAGCCTCCGCCACCGTTGCCATTCACCGCTACCACCGACCTCCCCATGGCCAGCCATCCCGCCAACGAACTCCGCCTCACTACCGCGCACCTCTACGCCGAACCACACGACCCCGCTAGCCTTGAAGCCTCGTCATCAAGCTCTTCTTCTCTGCATGGCCGCCGGAGATCGCCATCGTCGCCCATCGCCTCCAAGCCTCCCCCGAGGCCACCGAGCCGCTCGTCTGACCCTCCGTGAGCTCCTCCTTCGCCCCCCTCTCTCCCCTTGCTCGATTGCGCCGCATAGTCGCCGTTCCCATCGAGCCTGAGAGCCCTCCGCCTCCGGCCATGGCACTGCCGTGGTCTGAGCCACCACAGCCCGCATCCGCGTGTGTCACCATGCTTAGAAGCTCCGCAGGAAGCCAACACCACCGCCAATTGCTTTCCCGGCGCACTGCAGCCGCGTCCCCGCAATCGGGCGAACTCCGACCGTCGCGGATGACCTCGCCGCGCTCAACTCTATCCACCCCAGCTGCTGCCTCTTTCTGCACTAGATGCGGGAGAGCTCCAGCTCCCCGCGTGTGCCCTCCGCCGCTCGTTTGGGCGCCGGGAGAGCGAACCCGAGCCCTCCGCCGCGCTTATTGCCACTGGCGACGAGCCGCCGGCTGGTTAGGCCCTGTTGACCAGGGGTTTGATCTCCCATGGGTCGCTGACAAGTGGGCCAGGCCCAACTAATCTTAGTTTAGTTTTTAATTAAGATTAATTAACTCCACTCACATTTTTAGTTAGTAGTAGTTTAACACTAATTAAGTTAGATTAGTTAGTTAATCACTAACGTGTGGACCCCACGCATCAGGTTTGACCTGGACTAGCCCCGTTGACCTGCTGACGTCATGCTGTTGTCATGCTGACGCAGTAAACAATTTCTATATTTAAAATAATTCAGAAATTCCAGAAAAGACCTAAAACTTCTAAAATTCATATAAAATCAACCGTAACTCCAAATGAAATAAGTTATATATGAAAAATGATCAGAAAAATCCAACCTATCCATCTGTACCATTTTCATGCATGTTAGAACAACTTATGACCATTGTTTAGGGCAAATCAAATAAATGGCATATGAATATCCACATATGGAGTTTGAATTTGATCCTTGGGTTCAAACCAACTTCATTTAACCTGTTGCTAGTTGCATTAGCTCAAAACACAGCAAATTGACATGTCATGATCATGCATCATATTGTTGCATTGCATTGATTGCGTTTCTTCTTTGTTTGTCGGTGATTGTCCCCTTTGACTAGACGTGGTTCCGACGATGAGTTCGATGACGCCGATGAAGAGCTTTACTATCTTCGGAAGTGTCACGCAAACAAAAACCCCTTGTTCATTCCGATACAAACCCACTCTCTTGCTCTTCTCTCTTTTACTGCATTGGGACAACAACGATTCAACTGTTACATGCTGCGGTAGTTGAACCCCTTTCCTATGCATGACCCGTCATTGCCACAGTAAATAGATGAAACCCACTAGCATGAGTAGGAGTTGTTTGAGCCCTGATGTGCCTACTCATTCATGTTTGTTTGTCATGCCTGCTACTGCTTAGAGTTGAGTCAGGTCTGATTCATCGGGGATGAATTGGAGGTGTGTGAACATGCCCTACTATGTGGGAGCTAAGTGTGTGAACACGATTTGGTAAAGGTAGCTGTTGAACCACGAGCTGGTCCTTAGAATCCCAAGTGCCAGATACCTGTTGAACCACGAGGTCCGAGTCACCGAAGCACTTAACCCGACTTAGATTCATCTCTTTAGCCATCCGCAACCTTAACTGCTTTTAATGTTTTGATCAGGCGGTTTAACTTAATATAGAAAAAGTTAATAAACCGGTATATACCATTAGTCCCCTTGTTGAACTGCCAGAACTCTTTAGCCATATGATGCTACTTCATAAAAATCCGGTTGATGTATACTGCCTCCAGTTTTGCCTTGTTCATACCAGCGCCTTCTTTTATCCAACATGTTCTTGAACCGGAATCACCTATTTCTTGTAGATCTCACCATGGCCAAACAAGTATATGAGTGCAACTGGGTTCCTTCTCGTGTCACAGAAACTCAGTTGGATGATTTAGTCTCGATCGGCGCTTTAGACAGCAAAGAGACTATCCACTGGAGGGTTCCTGGTAATGAATGTCCTCCCACACCTCAAGAGGGAGAGGTTGTGATCTTTGCGGATCACTTAGCCCGGGGCTTCAAACCGCCCGGCTCTAAATTTTACCGGGATGTGTTAGCCAATTTTCAACTCCACCCGCAAGATACTGGCCCCAACTCTGTTACCAACTTATGTCACTTCCAAGTGCTCTGTGAGGTATACCTTCAAGAGAAACCCACCATTGAATTGTTCAGAGACTGCTTCCACTTAAACCGCCGCACAGAATTCACTGATGGCCCCAATACCGAATTGGGCGGTATGGCAATTCAAAAAAGGAAAGAAATCACTTATCCTCATGCCAAACTACACAGTCACCCCAAGGAGTGGAATGCAATATGGTTTTATTGCAAAGATACTTCCCTTAATGATGAAAATCCTTTGCCTGGCTTTCGTCCAGAGCGGCTCAGCAATACACACCCTTTCCCACAAAGGTTAAGTGCCAAGGAGAGGAGTAAATACGATCCGCAATTATCCAAACTCCGAGCCTTCATGGCCAACGGTTTAATAGGAGTAGATCTCGCACGCTGTTGGATATCCTGGAGCATACTGCCTCTCAGCCAGCGCTCCGGTTTAATGTGCGAGTATACTGGTAGCGTTGATGACCCACTCCGACACATCAACATCCAGCTCTCCGATGATGAAGTCACAGAGGCTGTAAAGAAAATGCTGAACGAACCGGAGCACCTCTGCGCTCAAACCGGCCTGCCCCCTTTCTGTGCTACCAACAAACCGCCGGCTGTAAGTTTTTAATTGCACTTTTTACTGAGCCTGTTATTGCTATCTCTGTCTGACATCAATTGCTGCTTAACCAGGGTGATAATCCATTTTGGAGCAAGAAGCTTCCACAAGACAAACCGGATAAAGCAGAACGGTCAATCCGGCCAAAGACCAAGGTCATCAAGAAGCCTGCTAAAAAGAGGAAAACCACTGCTTCATCTGATCCGGCTGTTGATGATGATGTGGGTAACTCGGACCCTGAGGTAGAACTTGATTCACTAGGCTTACTTTTTACACGCCTTATTGATGATGATACTTGTCAGGATGACGCTGAAGCCAGTAATGCTGATGTCGCTGAGGTAATTATTCTCTCTTCCGATTCAGATCCTTTGCCTTTGCCAAAAGTTCGCTGCACAAACCGGAAAGTTAAACTTTCTCATCCTCCTGCTTATTTGGATCCCAAATTTCTTATGAAGACTCAGCAACATGAAGCTCGCCGCACAACCCGGCATAGCGGCCAGGTAGTTACCTCCGCCGGTTTACCAAACAGTCCGGTTCGAAAACGCCGCTCCGAGGTCTCTGACCTTTTTATTAATTTATGTCCTAAAGCGGGTTTCATCCGTCAACCTCTTAATCCGTCCGACTCCGATTATCAGGTTACTTCCCATTCTTCCTTTGGTGAATCGTCGGCCACTCAGCTGCCATCACTGAAAACGGTTCTTGGGTAAGCTAGACTGAACATATGCTTCTGGTATACCACGTTACAACTTATGATGTTCCTTGACTTTTTGTTTCTCTTTCAGGGCTAAACCTCAACCAAGCAAAAAAGCCTGCCTGAATAAAGCGGTCGGGGAAGATGCTGCCCCTGAACAGGATAAAACACCAGATCTTGAATCGTTCATTCCTGAAGATATTCCCAATGATCCTCCTTTGCAAGATGATGCTATTACTGATAAAAGGCCTATCGATACCTCAGTCCTTGTTGACCAGCCTGCCAGCTCTGTCCGGATTGATGGATCCTGCAGTCCTTCAAAACCTGCTGATAAACCGACCGTGCCAACGCAAACCGGCGAGTCCAAGGATGATGACGTTGTAATTACCGGCGTAGGTCGCTTTGAACCAGGGAATCCTGTCGCTTTGGCCAAGCATACTGTGAAAGAAGATTCTTCTGGCATGAACAAAGGCAAATGGAATGTTGATCTGGAAACATATGCTGCTCTGAGTGCCCAAGATGTTCATTCTGGTTACTTGAACTGGCTATATACTAGTCGTGACTGTGAAGCTGGCCTGGTAAAAATAATGAGAGATAAATTTGAGGTAATTTCATTGCGCTTCTTCTTTCTTTAATTATTGCCACTGCATTAATCCTCCTAGCCCCCAAGTGCCGGTTTGTAATCTTCTTCAAACCGGGACTTGAACATAGTCCTCAATACTTTGAAATCCATCAATGTAACCCCCAAGGGCCGGTTTAACGTAGTATAGTTAAACCGGGACTACAATAAAGATTCTAACATCAGAACATAACTGAGCAAATAGCCATTAGCCCCCAAGTGCCAAGTTGAATACCTGTATTGAGCTTGGGACTTTGCGATTTAGTAACAGACGAAAAATTGAAGGTGCATTAGCCCCCAAGTATCAAGCGTATAACTTGTTATGTGGTTGGTACTTCAAATTCCTGTACCGTTTGTTTAAAGCCAAGCACTGTTTTTATGCAGGCTGAAGTGAGTATCAAAGAGGACCGGATTACTGATCTGTAGGAAGCTTTGAAAACCCAACAAGCTGAAACCGACAAGGCAAAGGAAGAAATAACCAGTGCTTTGAGCATCACAGAACAGCTGAAGGAGGGCTTCAAGAAGGAGCAGACTGATTGGGCCACTGAGGAGGCCGCTTTAATAAAAAGAGCTGAAAACGCTGAAGCTGCCCTTAAACCAGTGGTAGATGAGCTGACCGCCGTAAAGCGGCAAGTACATTCCATGACCGCTGCTATCTTTGGTAAGCTTATTTTGATTTCATTGACAATTCTGGCCTGCTTATAATAGATCCGGTTTATGATATTTCCTATATTGTTGCAGGTACACGCATTGGTCACTTAGGATCAGATGTTCGGAAGAAGTTGAAGGCTGCCTACACTTTAATTGAACAGCTGTATACCGGAGCGCAGCGGATCATCACCACTGCATCTCATAACAATCCGGCACCCACTGTAATCCAAGACACTCTTAATAGGTTGTCAATGCTTCCCGCTCGGATTGAAGAACTGAAGAAATCTGTTGCTCGAACCGGAGCCATTAATGCCTTGATCCGGGCAAAAGCATGGGTGCCAGATTTCGATCCTATTGAGGCAGCTCAAGGCTATCCTAGCTTGAAGGAAGACGGCTCAGAATTTAATGAAGATGATTTGAGGGCGATAAACCGTGCAGTACGCCCTCTGGCTTGTCAATTGGCTGAAGAGGCAAACTTGTCACATTATCAAGCTCAGTACAATGATCAGAATAAACGAGTGCCTGTACCAACTCCTGAAGCGGAGAATCTGATTCCTCCAATCCGTAAGCATACTTACGCTCCTGATATTGAACCGTCTGTTCTGATCCACGAAGAAGCAGTCTTTCAAGCTTTAATGGGAATCGACTGGACCACTGTTGATTTGCAACCAATGGATAGAGAGGAAGAAACTGAAATGGGACGAGACGACCCACAATCATCAGACCGGGGCGATGAACAGGCTTGAACCGGACGCCGGTTTAAGTAGCTGCTTTATTATGATCCGCCGGAACAACAATTATCTTATTTGGGCACCGCGTTGCCTTGTAATAGGATAGTCAATATTTCTGCCTTGACTATGCCTTCGTGCATAAGTACTAATGCTTTTGCTTGAAATCCTCGATTTATATTTCCTGCAATCAGAAAAGCTTGAACTTCGGTGGCGGTTATACCGCCAACCGGTTTATGATCTTTATACATATATCGTCAATGTAGTTAAGACATGTGATACAAAATACCTGCCATCACTGGGCATGAAGTTGGCTTAGCCAGGCTTGAAACGGAGTACTTATAAACCGTTGCCATCAAAGGGAAGAAAACAACTCCCATGTAAACCGTGCTGGGTCATTATGAGCCCCCCTGCTACTTTATGACGTTAACAGGAAAGTTAAACCGGGCATATTTTCCGGATTACAAATGAACCGATTTCCGTTAGCTGAACCGGTAAAAAGATGTTGTTGGTTTAAAAGAAACACAACAAAAATTGAAGAATAGCCATAAAAGAAATATGGAAACAAAGGCAATGATAAAAACCGTTTGCAAAAACATGCTTTACTGAGCTGACCAGATGGTGTTACCATGGTCGGACAGGACCAAGCCCCCAAATAGGAGTGACAATAATTCAAGTCAGCCAGGTCCCCAAATGAAACCGTGGCATCTATGCCGATCAAAAGGCGTGGCAATGGTTCGAGTTCGACCAAGCCCCCAAGTGATTCTGTGGCCTTAGGCCGATCAAGAGGCGTGACTGGTTCAAACTTGACCATGTCCCCAAGTGATCTAGTGGCTTTCACCTATCAAAAGGCGTCGCATTGGTTCGGACACGACCAAGGCCCCAAGTGATATCACAAAGCTTTTGTTGAAAAGCAAATTTCAAGGGGTAAACCGGAGGCCGCTTTAAAACAGAACCACTCCATGTAACCACACATGATATGAAAGAACAGAGACCCCGCTTTAGCTGAGGCTCCGGTTTTATTATATTAATGATAATATATACACTACCATAGTATGTACATAGATAGAGCCGATGGCTCAAGTGTAGTAAGGCCGAAGATGAGCTATATTCCACGGCCTGTTGGTCTCCTCCTCTGATGTGCGTGAGTCTTTATGCTCTCGAATATCAATCAGATAGTACGACCCATTGTGCAGATTCTTGCTGACCACGAAAGGTCCCTCCCAAGGTGGGGATAACTTGTGCATGTCCGTCTGATCTTGGATGAGCCGAAGAACCAAATCTCCTTCTTGAAAAGTTCTGGTTCTGACCCGGCGACTGTGATAGCGACGAAGATCTTGTTGATAAATCGCCGAGCGGGCAGCAGCTATGTCACACTCCTCATCTAATAGGTCCAAAGCATCTTGCCGTGCTGTCTCATTGTCCGCTTCAACATAAGCCGCCACACGAGGCGAATCGTGCCGGATATCACTAGGGAGAACCGCCTCTGCTCCGTAGACCATAAAAAACAGTGTGTATCCTGTAGATCGGTTGGGCATAGTGTTGATACTCCATAGCACAGATGGTAGCTCTTCAACCCAACATCCCGGTGTTCTTTGCAATGGAACCATAAGCCGGGGTTTGATGCCTCGCAAGATCTCTTGATTAGCTCGTTCTGCCTGCCCATTGGATTGGGGGTGAGCCACTGATGATACGTCAAGTCTGATGTGCTCATGTTCACAGAATTCCCTCAAAGCACCCTTGGATAAATTGGTACCATTGTCAGTAATGATACTGTGTGGAAAGCCAAACCGGAAAATCACCTTTTTAATGAACTGCACCGCTGTAGCTGCATCACACTTGCTGATAGGCTCCGCTTCAACCCACTTGGTAAACTTGTCAACTGCCACCAAAAGGTGGGTTTTCTTATCCTTGGATCTTTTAAAAGGTCCGACCATATCCAGCCCCCATGTTGCAAATGGCCATGTAATTGGAATCATCCTCAATTCTTGAGCCGGCACATGAGCACGCCTTGAAAATTTTTGACAGCCATCACACCGTTTAACCAAATCCTCCGCATCAGCATGAGCTGTCAACCAGTAAAATCCGTGACGAAACGCCTTAGCCACCAGAGATTTTGAACCGGCGTGGTGACCACAATCCCCCTCATGGATTTCGCATAAAATTTCACAGCCTTCCTCAGGAGAGACGCAGCATTGAAACGCCCCTGATACACTGCAATGATGCAATTCGCCATTGATAATTGTCATAGATTTGGATCACCGGACTATCTGCCTAGCTAGAATCTCATCCTCTGGCAACTCTCCCTGGTTCATGTACGCAAGATAAGGAATTATCCAATCCGGTATAATATGCAGGGCTGCCACCAATTGAGCCTCCGGATCAGGAATAGCCAAATCCGCTTCACCCGGGAGCTTGACTGGCGGGTTGTGCAACACATCGAGAAAGATATTAGGCGGGACCGGTTTACGCTGAGAGCCCAACCGGCTTAAAGCATCCGCCGCTTCATTTTTTCGATGATCCACGTGCTCCACCTGATAACCCTTGAAGTGACCCGCAACAATATCCACCTCACGACGATATGCAGCCATAAGCGGGTCCTTAGAATCCCAAGTGCCAGATACCTGTTGAACCACGAGGTCCGAGTCACCGAAGCACTTAACCCGACTTAGATTCATCTCTTTAGCCATCCGGAGACCATGGAGCAAAGCTTCATACTCAGCTGCATTATTAGTACAAGGGAACATTAAGCGGAGAACATAACAAAACTTATCACCTCGTGGGGAAGTTAATACGACTCCAGCCCCTGAGCCTTCCAATTGCCTGGACCCATCAAAATGGATAGTCCAATATGTGTGATCCGGCTTCTCCTCTGGTGCTTGCAACTCCGTCCAATCATTGATGAAATCAACAAGTGCTTGAGACTTCACCGCCGTCCGAGGCACGTACCTCAACCCGTGCGGACCAAGTTCTATGGCCCACTTGGCAATCCGGCCAGTCGCCTCCCGGTTCTGTATGATATCGCCCAAGGGAGCTGAACTGACCACCGTGATGGGGTGCCCTTGGAAATACTGCTTCAACTTCCGGCTTGCCATGAAAACTCCATATACCAGCTATGCCAATGCGGATACCTTTGCTTGAATTCAATAAGCACCTCGCTGATATAGTAAACCGGCCGCTGAACCGGATACTCCTTGCATGCTTCCTTGCGTTCTACCACAATAGCCACGCTAACTGCACGTGCATTGGCCGTTACGTATAACAATAATGGATCCTTATCGACCGGAGCCGCAAGAACGGGCGGATTGGCTAACTGCCGCTTCAAGTCCTCCAACGCTTCATCAGCAGCCGGACTCCAGATGAATTGATCTGTCTTTCTCAACATCTGGTATAAAGGGATGGCCTTCTCTCCGAGGCGGCTGATAAACCGGCTCAGTGCGGCAATCCGACCTGCCAAACGCTGAACATCGTTGATACACTTCGGCTTAGCCAGGGAGGTGATAGCCGTAATCTTCTCCAGATTAGCCTCAATACCTCTGTTGGACACAAGAAAGCCTAGTAACTTGCCTGCCGGAACACCAAAGACACATTTGGCAGGGTTAAGCATCATCTTATAAACCCGCAAGTTGTCAAAGGTTTCCTTCAAATCATCAACCAGCGTCTCCTTCTGCCTTGACTTGACTACAATATCATCCACATAGGCATGCACATTGCGGCCGATCTGTTCATGCAAGCAATTTTGTACACACCATTGATAAGTGGCTTGGGCGCTCTTGAGCCCAAAAGGCATAGATACATAGCAGAAGGCTCCAAAGGGAGTAATAAACGCCGTCTTCTCTTGGTCCTTAACCACCATTTTGATCTGATGATACCCAGAATACGCATCCAAAAAACTCAAACGCTCACAACCCGTCATGGCGTCAATAATCTGGTCAATGTGAGGGAGGGCAAAAGGATCTACTGGACAAGCCTTGTTAAGATCAGTGTAATCCACACACATACGCCAAGTGCCATTTTTCTTAAGAACTAGCACCGGATTAGCGAGCCATTCTGGATGGAACACTTCAATGATAAAGCCAGCTGCTAAGAGCCTGGCCACCTCCTCCCCAATAGCTTTGCGCCTCTCTTCGTTAAACCGGTGGAGAAATTGCTTTACCGGTTTATACTTGGGATCAACATGAAGACTGTGCTCAGCGAGTTCCCTCGGTACACCTGGCATGTCAGAAGGCTTCCATGCAAAAATGTCCCGATTCTCACGGATGAACTCGATGAGCGCACTTTCCTATTTAGGGTCCAAGTTGGCACTGATAGTGAACTGCTTGGACGAATCGCCGGGCACGAAGTCAACAAGCTTGGTCTCAGCCACTGATTTGAACTTCAGATCTGAATCATGCTCCGTAGTTGGCTTCTTCAAAGGGGTCATGTCCGCCGGATCAACATTGTCCCTATAATATTTTAACTCCTCTGTGGCACAAACCGACTCTGCATAGGCCGCATTACCTTTCTCACATTCCAAAGCAATCTTGCGGCTCCCATGAATCGTTATTGTCCCTTTGTAACCCGGCATCTTGAGCTGCAAATAGATATAACAAGGCCGTGCCATGAATTTGGCATAAGCCGGCCGCAAAAACAAGGCGTGATACGGGCTCCGAATTTTCACTACCTCAAAGGTTAGCATTTCAGATCGGGAATCATGCTCGTCCCCAAAATCCACCTCCAAGGCTATCTTACCAACAGGATATGCTGATTTGCCAGGCACTACACCATGGAACACCGTATTAGACGGTCTGAGATCCTTGTCTGTTAGCCCCATGCGGCGGAATGTCTCATAGTACAGGATGTTAATATTGCTCCCTCCATCCATGAGTACCTTGGTGAATTTATAACCTCCCACCTGAGGGTCTACCACTAATGCCAACTGGCCCAGATTGTCAACCCGGAGGGGGGGGGTGATCCTCCCTGCTCCATACGATAGGCTGCTCCGACCAGCGTAAATAACGCGGTACAGCCTGTTCAACAGAGTTCACCGCTCGCTTGTGAAGTTTCCGGTCGCGCTTATCCAAGCTAGTTGTGAAAACGTGATACTGCCCATTGTTCAACTATTTTGGCTGGCTCTGATAACCCGACCGCTGCTGCTGCTGCTGTTGGTTGTAACCTCCTTGGCCGCTCTGATTATCCTGGTTATTATTACCGCCCTGATTGAAATCTAAACCGGAAGCTCCATCGTGACCCGACCCATGGAAACCGGATCCTGAGCCACCACCTGTCCCACGGTCATACCGGAAGGCATTAGAGCTTTTAAATTCCAGCATAATGTAACAATCCTTCCAAAGGTGGTTAGCCGGCGCCTCCTTCGTCCCGTGTTTTGGGCAAGGCTGATTCAGCAAATAGTTTAAGCGATCCGGGTTAGGATTTGGAGCCCCATTACGATTCGTCGCTTTACCTTTGCGCCGCTGACCCTTGTCCTGCACATTAGTGTTAGCCACAAAGTCCATGCTGCCATCCGCTTTACGCTTGCCTCCATTTCCATGGCCCGCCGGTTTGTATTGATGCCCCTTAGAGTTGCTATTCTTTTTTCCTTTCCCCGCTTCGTCATCGTCAGTCTGAGGATCCTTGGTACTATCAGAATCAGCATACTTCACTAAAGCGGCCATGAGAGTTCCCATGTCATTACAGAACCGCTTCATACGCCCCAACTTCAACTTTAGAGGCTTAAACCGGCAGTTGCCCTCCAGGGTCAAGACCGCAGAGTCGGCATTGATCCTGTCAGACGAGTGCAAGACTTCAGAAACGCGGCGTACCCAATGGGTTGTTGACTCTCCGTCCTCCCGAACACAAGCCGCCAAGTCTACTATGGACTTAGCCTGTTTACACGTATCTTTGAAATTCTGGATAAACCGGGTCCGCAACTGGGCCCATGAACTGATAGAATTAGGCGGCAGGCTCTTCAACCAAGTACGGGCTGTGCCTTCAAGCATCATGGTGAAGTACTTTGTACACGCGGTCTCATCCACATCCAGCATCTCCATTGGCATCTCATAACTCTCTACCCACGCTTCTTGAGATAAATCAGCGGTGTAATTTGGCACTTTGCGTGGACCCTTGAAGTCCTTGGGCAGGCGTACATTGCGTAAAGCGGGGACTAAACAGGCACTCCCAAGCTAGATGCGACCCCTGGCCCGGCAAAGGTGGTAGGACGAACCGGTGTAAGCTGATCCGCCTCGTTCTGTGCTGCTAACTCGGCCTCCCTTCGTGCCCGGGCCCGGTCCACTACATCCTGAGCATCGTGAACACCACCAGCCGGGTTATTGCCACGGGCTGCCTCACGGCCCCGCGCATTGCTTGATATGGCCGGTTCATCCAGGCACCTACTATAGCTTCGACTTGGATGAGGTGTGGAATGAATCCGATCGCGGCTGTATGAATATGCCTCCTGTTGAATCAAAGCGGTTCGGAGAAGTTCCTTAACTCGGCGCGTCTCTATCGCTTGCGGAGAGTCTCCTTCGACCGGGATAGCTTCTAATCACGCAGCAGCTGCGACAAGATTGTCCATAGGATTAGAATAATGGCCCGGAGGTGTCTGGACCGGCGGAGGAATCACAATGTTCTGCCGAGGAGGTTCCATTAGGCGGGGTTGGACCGTCGCTCCTGGCCCTGGTGCCTCAACCCGCTTTACCGCCAGGTGCCCCGGCGGATTACTGGTTCCAGCTCCCGGAGTGTGAAAGAGATTTCGGGGGTCGAACCCTAACGGCAGGCCTGATCTGTGCTTCCGCTTCAAGACCTCCTGTGATGCGTTCTGGTCGAGCATGAGCTTATAGGCCTGGGCGTCCAAAGCGGCCCGCTCTGCAGCCATCCTGTCCTTCTCTGCTGCCAGGTCGGCTTTGGCCTGTATGATCTGCTCCCTTACCTTTGCAATCTCCGCATCATGGGCATCCTGATCCGCCGGATTGGCCTCTGCCATAAGTGCTGCTAGTGCGTCAAACAGGTCGGACAGAACTTGAACCGGTGGGGGCACAAGGCCTCCTGCCCTTGCTGCCGCTACCGCTGCTGATCCGGAAAACATTGCCGCTGCGGTCTAAGAGTGATTCACCGCCCGCGTGCCGGCCATGAATATTCCAACCCGGTTGATCTGATCTGGGGGGTCCGGAACACTGTCGCCATCAGAACAGCCCCTAATCCGGTCGTCTTGCAACTGGTACAATAATCGGTCTCTCCGGTTGAGGATTCGTCGCCGGAATAGACGACGGTCTCGCTACCGTATACTGACTCGTCCTCATGCTCTCCTCTGTGGATGACTCCCACGAAGGCTCGCTTCACGGCCAGTTTAACCTGGGTAGATCTCGCACGCTGAGCCGTCTCGACGAGGTCGGTGCGGATGTCCGGCTCAGGCCCAGGCTCACCAATCTTGCCGATAAACACGTGTATGCCACCAAAGGGGACCCGGTACCCGTACTCGATCGAGCCGTCTTCGGGACCCCATCCTGCATCGTCGATGTAGAGCTTGCCGCGACGACTCTTGGTCATCCGGCCCATAGCATAGCCTTCAAGTCCTTTGAGCTTGCCCTCCAAGATCATCAAACCGTCGTGCGATAGCCCCACGGTGGGCGCCAACTGTTGTGGATTTGTCACGGTAGATGTCCTCGTGAAAGGACTTAGTCGTGGAGCCATCGCTACAGGTTAACTTGAAGGGGTTAAAGCGGACACAAAGACACAAGGGTTTATACTAGTTCGGCCCCTTCGATGAAGGTAAAAGCCTACGTCTAGTTGTGATGGAATTGATGTGGTTTCGATGGCTAGGGAGCAAACAAGCTTCGCCTAGGCTCGAGTTGTTGTTGTCTGTCCTTGAACCGCCGCCGGGTCGTCCCCTTATATACACGACTGACGCCCGTCGGTCCATAGAGTCCCACACCGGTTCATACTCGTATCCCGGTTGGTCTCTCTCTATTCCTAACTTACAATGCAAGTTTACATATCAAGCCGGTTTACGGCTACAGGTTCTAAACCGACTACAGGCCTTGGGCCTTCATCTGCTTAATCACCTTTAAACTACTAATGAAGCTAACCCGGCCCAGGTAGGCCGGTTCACGCCCAGTGGTAATATCCCCAACAGTAGTGGTGAGAGGCCATGTAGGAGTACATGGTGGGTTGTCTCATTGCGGCCGTCCTCAGGAACTGAGTTCTGTGTTTGTGATCCATGAAGAGCTACTACCACACATTGGAATCCTTAATTGACTCTCTCGACTTATTAATCAACCTGATCACTGTCCAGGAGTTGCAACTAGTTTCTGGTGTTTGTAGGTAGTGTTAGTAGTCTACCAAGTGGCACCCTGTACAGGTGGGCTTGGGACAGACTAGGCACAGTGGCACGGTGTACCAAGTGGCACCCGGATGGTGGGCTTGGGAACCCTGCTCACATCGTTTGGGGCCGTGAGAGACACCCCGGCCAGATCTCCTTGCGGATGGAACCCAAATAGGCGATAAACCTGGACGAGAGACTTGTGTGGTTAGTCAGGTCGTCGACGACACCCTCGCTGGGCTTCCGCTTGAAGGTTGCCGAGTACATGTGGTGTAAACGGCGGTAAGTGGTGAGAGCGTGTGTGAAGAAGTACACCCCTGCAGGGTTAATATGATCTATTCGAATAGCCGTGTCCGCGGTAAAGGACTTCTGGGTTGCATGTACAGTTCATAGACAAGTGAAAGTGGATACTCTAAAATGCGCAAGATAAGTGTGAGTGCTATGGATGGCGTTCCCGTAGGGAGACAGGAGCGGATCCATAGTGGTTTATTGATATGGTGAATATGTGGACTCGTGTGCGTCACCTCAAAAGAGTTACTTGCAGTCATAGTTCAGGATAGCCACCGAGTCAAAGCTGGCTTGCTGCAGTTAAACCCCACCACCCCTTTGTTGATAATGGTGCATATGTTGTTAGTTCTGATGTAAGACTTGCTGGGTACATTTGTACTCACGTTGCTTAGTTTATGTTTCTGCAGAGAGACTTCAGTCTTGCTAGTAGTTCCACGTGGACTTCGACGTTTAGCTTGTTACCTCAGCTACGATCTTGTGCCCTCGGCAGGATCTGGTAGATAGTCAAGCTTCTTAGCCTTTTTCATTTCTAGATGTCTGTACTCAGACATGTTAAGCTTCTGCTTGTGCTTTGACTTGTGTGCTCTGAATGTTGGGTCATGAGACCCATGTTTGTAATATCTCGCTCCTCGGAGCCTATTGAATAACATACTCTAGTCGTAGAGTCATGTTGTGATGCCATGTTGTATTTGCACATATCGAGCATATTGTGTGTATGTTATTGAAATGCTTGGTATGTGTGGGATCTGACAACCTAGTTGTTTATCCTTGATAGCCTCTCTTACCGGGAAATGTCTCCTAGTGCTTCCACTGAGCCATGGTAGCTTGCTACTGCTCCGGAACACTTGGCTGGCCGGCATGTGTCCTTATTCGTTCCTATGTCTGTCCCTTCAGGGAAATGTCACGCGGTGTCTACCGGAGTCCTGTTAGCCTGCTACAGCCTGGTTTACCGGAGTCCTGCTAGCCCAGTTGCTACAGCCCGGATTCACTCGCTGATGACCGACACGTTCGTTGTTGGGTCATGTATGCCTGTCCCTGTAAGTTAGTGCCACTTTGGGTTCACGACTAGCCATGTCAGCCCTGGTTCTTTGTCATATGGATGCTAGCGGCACTATCATATACGTGAGCCAAAAGGCACAAACGGTCTCGGGCCAGGTAAGGTGGCACCCGTGGGAATACCGTGCGTGAGGCCGCAAAGTGATATGATGTGTTACATGCTAGATCGGTGTGACTTGGGATTGGGGTCCTGACAGCTTTGGTATCAGAGCTTGACTACCTGTAGGATTACCAAGCCAAACTGGTCGAAGTTGAGTCTAGAAATTCTTTAGTTATATAAGGGAATTGATTGTGGTTGGGAACGTAAGGTTCTTTTTACTTCTTATACCTCATGCCCTTCTGATCTGAGTCATCCTATCTTTCCTACGGGGTTAAGGAACTAGGTTTTCTCTTCTTTCTATCAGGATCACGTGTTACCAATCCGTAGACTTATATGATTGATCGTTCTAAGCTTCAAATCGGTTCCTACTACTTCCGTGTATTCATAGCTAGCCTCAGATTCCTGATTCTATGATGATTGAGTGGTTATGCCACCATTTTGCAGGATGTCTCAAATCATCTTGAGCATTTACAGCCGTTATGCTGTCCAAGTCGTCCCAGGTTTCTAAATAATCTGATGCATTTGCAAATCCTTTCTCTCTGGTTTTGATGTTCTTTTGGGCCAGGTTAATCACACTAATTGCTGAGTTGAGGTATTGTACTGTTTCGGCATTTATGTTGGAGCTATTATTATGACCCTAGATGTCTAGAGTATCACCTAGTAATCTAGCCATGTTCTATGTTCCAGTGTTATGATTCTGGCCATCATTCTCGAAAGCATCCTGTGATGCCATTTAGTTAGTAGGTATTCTACTCCTGGGTTCTTGAACCCGAGATTCACCCTACTTATTTCATGTTGATAGTGTTTGCTAGTTCCTTTAGGATATTAGTAACCTTTGTGATAGTCCTCGAGGTTTGTGGTATATCATTCTTCCAATACCGTGAATCAATATGGTAGAAGTTCCTTTGAGCCAAAAGATCGCAACCAGGGTGCTCTTGATGAGTCCTCCATTCATAGTTGTGAATCTACCAGTCCTTCCTCTTCAGCATGGGTTATTCGGAAGAAATATGATGAATTTGTTCGCCATACTAATCCATGCATCCACAACTCAGAATATCATACGTTCTTTTGAGTTGTCCCTCTTTACTTATACTCTAGCCCTCGTCTATCAATTGATAGTCAAGAGTATGCATGCAATCGTTCATCGATGCCTATTATTCTTGTGGTCCCGTCAAGCCATTCTATTCCAGAATCACTAGGAGAAACAAACTCCAGTACCTCATCCATATCCAGGATTGGGTCAAAGCAGTTGTGTTCCGCAGATCAAAATGCTAATCCAGCTTTTGTTCTGTTCTACCCTGAAGCATTACCATCTTTATATCAAGAATATCATGGGAATTGCACACCCTCCTATGAACTCTTGATATAGTGATACTTCTCGCCCTCATTTTTCATTCCTCGGTTCCCGTGTTGTTGCAACCGGAATACCGACAAGTGAATGGTGATGTGTGAAATCTATACTCCTACAACTCTGTTGCTTGGTAGTTAAATGGACAATAACCTCATTCTTAGCGTGTTGATTATTGAATCATCACCCTAAGGTTGATCGTGCTACCTAGTCCTTATTTCTGGTGCACTTCCCGATCAATGAGTTAGGATTGTGTCAATCCCTCGCTCTTTTGATCATATCGCCTTGCCTCGAAAGAAAGATTGTTCTCAAGCTTAGTAACATATTCGTGGTTCGTGATTTTCCGAATATCTTCTCGGAAGTATCACCAGGTCATCACCTGACCGCTATGTTGAGTTCGTGATCAAGTTGGTTTTCTTGTAAAACACCCTTTCTCCAAGAATCTGTGTCGGATACCCCGAGCGAGTTGGTTAGGCTATACAACAACATGGAGAGTTGGAAGATGAAAGCTTGTCCGACTTAGTTCATTTTAAGGGATATCTTGTATGTGTGTTGAAGATAGATGATATATTCCTTGATTGAACCTCGTGGTCAATTATGGGATCTATTGCCTTGTCAAAACTTTGACTTGAGTATGGGCTATCGCCAAGTCAAATTAGAACCAACGATGTTCGTAATGTTGTCTTACTCGTGGTTGATCCCTCGAGCATACACCATTACATCTTTTGGTCTGACCAGTGCTATCACCGTGTTCGCATGATGGTGGAAGTCTAGTGATATGGAAATTCCGATGAGTTGCTATTGAGCCCATCAACAACATCTTGTCTCCTCCATGATTCATGTTGAACATCAAGCTAGTGTTGGAAACTTTTGTAAGCATTACGTTCATGTACCATTCATAAAATACATGTTAGGTGTAAGAAGTGACTTTCTCCAAGTTCACGTGCATTAGGTGCAAGTTGCCGTTGTGAATTCGAGAAAGATTGTTTTTGCTTTCTTCGGAATCATCCCAAGTCAGTCATGCATGGGCGAAGTATTCCATGGTTTGATAGGCTCGCTACCTCCACTCCATGTGTAATTCCTAAAACCTCAAGCCACTGCTTGATTTGTTCAAGGAGAAGAAGCTCCTTCTTAAGAATCATGACTTATGTTAGGACTTCGTTATCCTCGATGATGGTTCCCAACCAGAACTCGGTAGTGTTTATTGTAAGACTTCTACGTGGTCATGCTTGTCTTGGACAGCGTGTTCACATGTATGTAGCAGAAACAGCTCATGTTTTGGAGCCTGCTATCATAGATCATTTCCCGAGAATCTCGCAACGTCATCTCGTCGATTTGTGTTGCAAACTTTCATCTTTCTTTCTAGACTTGATGAGTCTGGAATATCCTGTCACCAACCGGATCTGAATCTCAGGCAGATGTGATGGTTGGTACTTTTCCAAGATCTGTGATGTAGGCTCTGGCAAGGTTGATGTTTTGGCCGGCACACCTAGCCGGAAGATCTATTACTGTAGTATCTTGAATGAGCAATTTTCCCATCTTCTCTATAAGGATTGCATGTGACTTTTCTAGAAGTGTTCCTTATAAATCCTTTGTATTCCGAAGTCCGACCTATACTTGATGGCCATGTTAATGCTTAAAGTATGACTGTGGTATGTAGAACATCAAGGAGAACATTAGAAGCGGAGTGCTAAATGTCTCTCGGTCGATCATCCGGATTTTGATCCCTTGGCCTCGATAAGGTGAAATCTGAGAAGGTTGTCTTCCTTTGCATCTGCATCGTCCATCGCTGTTCATCATGGTAGTACGTTGTGTTGCCAGGATCCTCGGCACGGATGTTGGTAAAACTGTAACGCCCCGGATTCGATGCGCCAGGTGTCTTCCAGTTATTCGCCGTAGTTTCCATGTCATTTGCTTGCGTGTTGCATTTTGCCATGTCATCATCTGCATTTCATCTACATGTTTTTCTAAACTTGCATCCATTCGGGTTCTCCCGGTTCTCTCCGTTGTCCGTTCGGAGTCCGGACCTCTCGCGTGTGCCCGTTGCCCCTCTCAGACCTTGCTTTCGGTTGCGGGTATTAAACGTTCTCGGAATGGACCGAGGTTTGCCAAGCAGCCTTGGTATAGCACCGGTAGACCGCCTGTCAAGTTTCCTGCCATTTGGAGTCCGTTTGATACTCCAACGGTTAACCGCGTAGCCCGAAACCCCTTTCTCTTTGCACCCCAACACCCCTCCAAAGTGGCCCAAAACCCATCTAACTCCCCTCCATGCTCTCGGTCATTCGATCACGATCGCGTGGCCGAAAACCGCTCCTCATTTGGACTCTCCTAGCTCCCTTTACCTATAAATATGTGATCCCCTCCGAAAATTACGCAGATGAACCCTGGCCCTCTCCCCCCTCGCGCCACCGGACATGTCCGCCCGGCAGCCGGACATGTCCACTTCCGCTGCCACGTCGCCCGGCCAATCCCGGGGCGACACGTCGCCTCTGCCGCCGTCTCCTCCAACCGGCCGCCGCCACGTCATTGCCCTGGCCTCCCCGCGCCGCGCCAGGCCCTGCGGGCCCAGATCCGACCCGCCAGGCCCGGCCGCTGC
>NC_041393.1:698713123-698722927 GCF_002162155.2 Triticum dicoccoides
GCGCCTCGCCGGAAACCACCCGCCGCCGCCGCCGATCTGCAGCGCCGGCCCGCTCCAGATCCGGCTGCCTCCGCGACGGCGCCGCCCACCTCCTCGCCGCCCGCGCCCGGATCCGGCCGGAGGAGGTCTCCTCGGCCCCGGATCTGCCTCCCCGGCGTCTTCCTCGTCCTCTCCGGCAGCTACTCCGGCGAACCCCGGTGAACCTCGTAATCCGTGCAGAAATGAAGGTTGACCTCGTATTATGACTAAGTCCCCGATATTTTGACATTATCATGCCATGTTCATCGCATCATATCTCTGCATCCGTAGCTCCGTTTCGTGCGTGTAATATGTCAAATTATTCGCCTCAACGAGTACTTCATTTCATTCCATTGCATCATGTTCATTTGTGTCACATCCCTAGTCTGGTATGACCTAGACTAGCTGGTCATTTGTGCATCATGTTTAAATTTCATTTAAATTTGAAATGAGGATTGGTGGAACCCTCAGAATCATTTTTGAAAATGACCCAAATAAAAATTTCTCCAAAAAGGGTCCAAGAAAATGCTCATGATGCCCTCTAAAAATATTGGACAGAGATAAAAATCAAAACAATATTTTTAGGAGCTCATGGACATTTATTTTGGCCATTTGGATTAATTCGATAAGTATTTGCATTGGAAATATATTTCTATATATATGAAATATGGTCCAAAAATTATGCCAATTATACAAGAGCTCTGGAATAATACCATTAGCCCCTACAAAAATTGGCATAATAAAATTAAATGATTTGATATATTTATTAAATCAAACAACTGTCAGAAAAAAATAGAAAACAGAAATAAAAGGAAGGAGGACTTACCTGGGCCTCCTCTCCCCTGCGCAGCCCAGCAGCAACAGGCCGGCCCAGCCAGGAGGCGGCCCAGCCCGCCTGGCCCCCCCTCCTCTGTCGTCTTCCTCCCCGACAGGGGAACGGCGCGTGCCGACGCGCGCGCACCGCCGCGCCTCCACCTCCTGCTTCCCTGGCCACCTCCTGCTTCCCCCTCGTCGCCTGGAACGCCCCGGACGACGCCACGCAGCCCCGACCGCCTCTCACTCTCTCATTCCTCCCCCCCTTCCCTGGTTCTCTCTCCCCCTCACTTCCACCGAACGCGGCCGCCGCCGCCGACGAGAACCACCACGGCCACAGCCACCCCCTCGCCCCTCGGTTGTGCCCACGAGCTCCGTGACGTCGTCCTCGACTCCCCTCACCGAACCACGCCCCGCCGGAAGCCCTGCAGCGTCGACTTCGAGCTCTTCTTCAACCTTCGGCCGCCGGTGACCTCGTCTTCGATTCGCGCCGTCTAGGTCGTCCCCAGGCCCACTAAGCTGCGCTTCGACCTCCCAGTGAGCTCCTCCGTCGTTTCCCCCTAACCCCACGGCCTAGCGCTCGTTGTAGCACCACTTCCCATGATGCCCGAAGCACACCGCCGCACGAACTCGTCGCCGACGAGGCTCCGGTGGCCAATCGGCCCCGTGCTTATGCCCGTTAGCTTTGTGGGAGCCTGCAGAACGCGTAGTTGCTACCCGTTGTTCCTCCCGTACACGGTGGCGCCGTTTCCATCGGTGCCCGAGCTCCGGCGACCGCCAAAGTCGTCGCCGGCGACGTCTCCGGCCACCCCGAGCTCAACCATCACCACCAAGAGCTGCGGCTCGTTCCCAGGAGCTCGTAGATGCTCTCCGCCTCCCGTTTGGTGGCCGTAACGTGCAAATGCACTTCCTCCGCCGCGCTCAGCCTCGCCGGCGGCTAAACGCCGGCGAGTTGACCGGGTTTGACCCCCAGGGTCGCTGACAAGTGGGCCCCAGGGCTTAGTCAAAGCTGACCAGCCCAGGTTTGACTCGGGGTTAACCCCCTGTCACTGACGTGTGGGTCCCACACGTCAGATTTGACCTGGACAGCCGCGTTGACCCGCTGATGCAATGATGACGTCATGCTGACGCAATTATACATTTTCTGGAATTAAAATAATTCAGAAAATCCAGAAATTGATTTAAACTTCAAAAATTCATAGAAATTCAACCGTAGCTCAGATTGAAATAATTTATATATGAAAAATTATCAGAAAAATGCCATCTTTCCATCTGTACTAGTTTCATGCATGACAAACCAACTTATACATACTGAATATGAGAAAACACATTATGGCATATATAAGAAACTTAATTTAGAAATGCATTTGAACCTTTGGTTCAAATGGACTTCAAACCAAGTGAACACTAGTTGCATTAGCTCAAACAGCATCACATCTACATGCCATGTTCATGCATCATATTGCTGCATATGATTGTGTTTTGATTGCCGGCACCGTTCCTTCTCGATAGGTCCTGCTCCGGAGACGTTCCAGAGTACCTGTCTGTGAAGCAGTGCCTCCCTTGTTGATTTACCAGGCAAGCAAACCCCCTTGTTCATCTCGATAAAACCCTACTCTCTCGCTCCTGCTCTCAGTTATTGCATTAGGACAACAACGATTCATCTGCTACTTTGTGCTGCGGTAGTTGAACCCCTTCCTCTGCATGACCTGTCATTGCCACAGTAAATAGTTGAAACCCACTAGCATGTGTAGGAGTTGATTGAAGCCACTGATGTGTTCCTACCATGCCATGCCTGCTATTGCTTAGAGTTGTGTCAGGTCTGATTCATTGGGAATGAATTGGAGTGTCACGATGTGTTCTGATGCTGAGAGTGAAGTGTGTGAACACGATTTGGTAAAGGTAGCGGTGAGAGGCCATGTAGGAGTACATGGTGGGTTGTCTCACTGGAACCGTCCTTAAGCCCTGAGTTCTGTGTATGTTGTCCAATGACTCGATACTACCACACATTGGGCTCCGGGCGCTCCAAGCCCTCTCGACTTATTAACCAACTTGATCTCTGTCCAGGAGTCGCAACTAGTTTCTGGTGTTTGTAGGTAGTGCTATTTTTCTACCAAGTGGCACCCGGCAGGGTGGGCTTGGGACAGACTAGGCACACGTGGCCTGGTGTACCGAGTGGCACCCGGTTGGTGGGCTCGGGAACCCTATACACATCATTTGGGGCCGTAAGCGACACCCCGGCCGGATCTCCTTGCGGATGGAACCCGAATAGGCGATAAACCTGGACTAGAGTCTTGTGTGGTTAGTCAGGTCGTGGCCGACACCCTCGCCAGGCTTCCGCTTGAAGGTTGCCGAGATACATGACGTGTACATGGCGGTAAGTGGCGAGAGCGTGTGTGAAGAAGTACACCCCTGCAGGGTTAACATGATCTATTCGAATAGCCGGGTCCGCGGTTATGGACTTCTTGGATGCTTACATGGTACATAGACAACTTGAAGTGGATACCCTAAAATGCTCACGACATGTGTGAGTGCTATGGATGGCCTTCTCGTAGGCAGACGGGGATGAATCCATAGTAGTGTATTGTGTGGTGATTAGTGGACTCGTGTACGTTGTTTCACCTCAAGAGTTTCTGGTAGTCGTAGAACAGGATAGCCACAGAGTCAAAGCTGGCTTGCTGCAACTAAACCCCATGTTACCCTCTTGATACAAGTGCATGTATGATAGGATCTGATGTAAGTCTTGCTGAGTACCTTTGTACTCATGTTGCTTTATTTATGTTTTTGCAGCTGAGACTTCGGTCTTACTAGTGTTCTCGTGGACTTCGACTAGTAGCTAGTACCTCAGCTACGATCTTGATCGGATGGTGTAGATAGTCAGGCTCTTCAGCCTTTTTCTTTTGTAGATGTCTGTACCCAGACACGTAATGCTTCCGCTTGTTGCTTGTATGCTCTGTATGATGGGTCTTGTGACCCCTGTTTGCAATATATGCTATGACGGCTCTTCTGAGCCTTTATCTATATGAGTTGTTGAGTTATGCTGTGATGCCATGTTGTACAGCACATACTTGCATGTTATGCGTACGTGTAATGTGTATTGCTATGTGTGGGATCTGACTATCTAGTTGTTTATTCTTAGTAGCCTCCCTTACCGGGAAATGTCTCCTAGTGCTTCCACTGAGCCCTGGTAGCTTGCTACTGCTCCGGAACACTTAGGCTGGCCGGCATGTGTCCTTCTTCGATCCTGTGTCTGTCCCTTCGGGGAAATGTCACGCGATGAATACCGGAGTCCTGCTAGCCCGCTACAGCCCGGTTCACCGGAGTCCTGTTAGCCCAGTGCTACAGCCTGGATTCACTCGCTGATGACCGACACGTTCGATGCTGGGTCATGGATGCCTGTCCCTGTAAGTTAGTGCCACTTTGGGTTTACGACTAGCCATGTCAGCCCGGGCTCTTTATCATATGGATGCTAGCGACACCATCATATACGTGTGCCAAAATGCGCAAACGGTCCCGGGCAAAGGTAAGGCGACACCCGTGGGTATACCGTGCGTGAGGCCGCAAAGTGATATGAGGTGTTACATGCTAGATCGATGTGGCATAGAGTCGGGGTCCTGACAGCGCTGGTATCAGAGCTTGACTGCCTGTAGGATTACCAAGCCATACTGGTCGAAGTTGAGTCTAGAAAATCTTTAGTTATGTAAGGGAATTGATTGTGGGAAGGAACGTAAGGCTCTTTTTACTCCTTTACCTCATGGTCTTCTGATCTGAGTCATCCTATCTTTCCGACGGGGTTAAGGAACTAGGCTTCTCTTCCGTCTATCAGGATCACGTGTTACTACTCCGTAGTTCCATAGGATTGGTTGATCAGAGTCATACCCCAGTTTCGAGTACTTCCGGTGTAGTCTGGTTAGTACTATCTCAGAACCTTGAGTGATGATGATAAGTATGTTACTACCCCATTTTTAGTAGGATGTCTCATTCTGAGCATTTTACTGCCGTTATGCTGCCGGAATTTCCCTAGGAGTTCGAGTGATACTAATTCCTTGTCCTACATTCTACAGTCCTTAGTTGTTGCTGATTCCGTCCTTGATTCGTTTCTCAGGATGTCATCAGCCAAGCGAAGTTCCGTTGCTCGTAACCAGAACCATGGAGATGGTAGGGATGAGGATCCTCCTGACCAGCCTTCGTTGACAGAGCTCATGCTAGAGATGGAGAGGAACAAGCGTGAGTCCAACCACTTGTTGGCACGTATCGAGGAGAACACCGCACATCAGTCCAACAAGTCTGTGACCATTCATGACTTCATTCGCTTGCACCCACCTACCTTTCATCATTCCATCAAGCCACTCGATGCAGATGATTGGCTCCGTAGCATCACTCATAAGCTGCGTTCCGCGAACGTAGCTGAAGATGACAAGGTCACTTATGCCACATATCACCTGGAAGGTTCTGCTAGTCTTTGGTGGCAGAACTACGAGGTTATGCTTCCAGCTGGCCAGATTCCTACCTAGAAGGATTTCACTGAGGCTTTTCGCGAGCATCACATTCCCCAAGCCCTCCTTGATCGCAAGAGAGAAGAGTTCTGTAGTTTCACCCAGAGTAAGATGGCTGTTGATGCTTATAGCAGAGAGTTCGAGAACCTTGCCCGCTATGCCACAGAAGAAGTGTCCACGGACGCCAAGAAGCAGGCTAGGTTCTGGAAGGGTCTCAACCCCAAGTTGCGTCGTGATCTCCACCTGCATCATTGTGATACATTCCAAGCCCTTGTGAACAAGGCCATCAATGCAGAGACAGCTCAACTCACTTACGAGGAGTCTCGTAAGCACACCCGTGATTTGGGATCTTCCTCTGGCTCTAGCTCCCAGAAACGCCGAATTTGGGTTCCAAACTCCGCTCTTCCTTCCGGTTGTACACCGAGGTCATCCTATGTGGTGCCTTCCCCAGCTCAGTCGTATGTTCCACCCAGGCCTACTGGCAGACCGCTTGTTAGTGCGGGTCCCCGTCCAACCTCAGGGACTTGCTTCACATGCGGGAAGCCAGGACACTATGCACGTGATTGCTCTCAGACTAGTTATGCTCCACCCCAGCCCGAGAAGACTGTGGGCTGTATTAAGCCATCACGCAAGATGATCAGTGTTAAGTCAGCCCCCACTAAACGTGGATGTGTGCATCACGTCTCAGCTAAAGACGCTCATGATGATCCAGATGTCGTTCTTGGTACACTCCTTGTCAATTGTCACCCAGCATCAGTTCTATTTGATACTGGGGCATCTCACTCCTTCATTTCTGAAGGCTATGCTCGTTTGCACGACATGTCATTTTGTGATATGCCAACTCCGCTTGAAATCCAAACCCCAGGGTCTAGATGGCAGACCACCAGAATCAGCCATGGTAACGAAATTCTTGTTGATAGACTTGTATTCCTTGCATCACTGGTAGCCCTCAAGTCTTCAGATATTAACATCATCTTGGGTATGGACTGGATGACAGCTCATCATGCCAAGATTGATTGTTACACAAGATCTGTTCAACTTACACACCCATCTGGCAAGATAGTCACCGTCTCTACTAGAGTTGCAAAGCGTCAGCTCTATTCTCTTAATGCCAGCCCTCTTCCAGACCTTGAAGATATCCCGGTAGTCCGTGACTTTCCGGATGTCTTTCCAGAGGAACTGCCAGGTGTTCCACCTGACAGAGATGTAGAGTTCGTCATAGATCTTATCCCAGGAACAGCTCCAATCTCCCGGAGACCTTACAAGATGGCACCCCTAGAACTAGCCGAGCTTAAGAAACAACTCGATGAGTCCTTGCAAAAGGGTTTCATCCGTCCTAGTTCTTCTCCTTGGGCTTGCCCCGTCCTCTTTGTCAAGAAGAAAGACGGTACGGACCGGATGGTCGTTGATTATCGTCCCGTTAATTTGGTCACAATCAAGAACAAGTATCCGCTCCCCAGGATCAACGACCTGTATGATCAGCTCGCTGGATCCTCAGTCTTCTCCAAGATGGATTTAAGGTTAGGCTACCACCAAATCAAGATCAGAAATGGGGACATTCCCAAGACAGCTTTTGTTACTCGTTATGGTCAGTACGAGTACACCGTCATGTCCTTTGGTCTAACCAACGCCCCAGCCACATTCTCCCGTTTGATGAACTCGATCTTCATGGAGTACTTAGATAAGTTCGTCGTGGTTTATCTCGATGATATTCTTATTTACTCGAAGAACGAGGAAGAGCATGCCGAACATCTTAGACTTATCTTAGAAAAACTCAGAGAGCACCGCCTTTATGCCAAGTTCTCCAAGTGTGAATTTTGGTTGCCAGAAGTGACCTACCTAGGCCACGTAATCTCTGGTAAGGGCATTGCTGTCAATCCCGAGAGAGTTCAAGCCGTTCTCGATTGGACTCCACCTGAAACAGTCAAACAAGTTAGGAGTTTCCTTGGTCTAGCCAGCTATTGTCACCGCTTTGTTGAAAACTTCTCCAAAGTAGCCAAACCCCTCACGGAACTTCTCAAGAAAGATAAAAAGTTTGAGTGGTCCCCACAGTGTGAGTACAGTTTTCAGGAACTGAAAAGGCGCCTGACTTCTGCTCCCACACTTGTGCCACCGGATTTCACTAAAGACTTTATTATCTACTGCGACGCCTCACGACAGGGACTAGGTTGCATTCTTATGCAGGATCGTCATGTGATTGCCTATGCATCTCGACAGTTACATCCACATGAGGAGAATTATCCTACACATGATCTAGAGCTTGCAGCCGTAGTCTATGCACTCAAGACCTGGTGACATTACCTCCTTGGTAAACGTTGCGAGATCTACACCGATCACCAGAGTCTCAAGTATATCTTCACCCAGCCGGATCTGAACCTTAGGCAAAGACGTTGGTTGGAGTTGATTACAGATTATGATCTAGGGATTACCTATACCCCAGGCAAAGCCAATGTCATGGCTGATGCTCTAAGCCGTAAATCCTATTGCAACAATCTCATGTTGCAGCAAGGCCAACCACTTCTCCATGAGGAAATCTGTAAGCTTAACCTTCACATTGCTCCTTGCGGATTCCTTTCTACCCTGGTGGCGAAACCTGATCTTGAAGATCGGATTATCGCTGCTCAAAAGCAAGACACAGGAATTTCTCGGATCAAGAGAAACATTAAGAAGGGAGTGGGTGGATGTTTCTCTATGGATGATCGTGGAATTATTTTCTTTGAGAATCGCTTGGTGGTTCCCAAGAATCAACATCTGCGACAATTGATTCTTAAGGAGGCGCATGAATCCCCTCTCACGATTCATCCCGGTAGTACCAAGATGTATCAGGACCTACGCCAGAGGTTCTGGTGGACTAGGATGAAGAGAGAAATCGCTGAGTTCATTGCTAAATGTGACGTATGTCGTCGCGTTAAGGCAGAGCATCAAAGACCTGCTGGCACCCTTCAGCCTTTAGCTATTCCTGAATGGAAATGGGATAAAGTTAGTATGGACTTCATCACCGGTTTTCCCAGGACCAAGAGAGGGAATAACGCTATCTTCGTAGTCGTTGATCGTCTTTCCAAAGTGGCTCACTTCCTTCCTGTTCGAGAGAGTATCACTGCTAGTCAGCTCGCTGACCTATATATTTCTCGAATAGTGTCACTTCATGGTGTTCCACTAGAGATCAATTCAGACCGTGGCAGCCTTTTCACTTCTCATTTTTGGGAGAGTTTCCAAACTGCCATGGGAACCCATCTTTCCTTCAGTACCGCTTTCCACCCTCAGTCAAGTGGTCAGGTGGAACGGGTCAATCAAATTCTCGAAGACATGCTCAGAGCTTGCGTTATCTCATTCGGTATGGATTGGGAGAAATGTCTTCCTTTCGCCGAGTTTGCTTATAACAACAGCTACCAATCCAGCCTCAAGAAAGCTCCTTTTGAGGTTCTCTATGGACGAAGATGTCGAACACCTTTGAACTGGTCAGAAACCGGTGAAAGACAATTCTTTGGACCGGATATGATCCAGGAGGTAGAAGAGCAAGTTCGCATCATTCGTGAGAATTTGAAAACCGCCCAGTCTCGTCAGAAAAGTCAGTACGATCGTCATCATAAGGATATGACTTATGAAATTGGCGACCAAGCTTACCTTCGGGTTACTCCTTTGAAGGGTACCCATCGTTTCGGTATCAAGGGCAAGTTGGCTCCTCGTTACATTGGTCCCTTTCGCATTCTCGCTAAACGAGGAGAGGTTGCCTACCAGTTGGAACTACCTCCACATCTTTCCCGAGTTCATGATGTCTTCCACGTCTCTCAACTCAGGCGTTGCTTCTCGGATCCCATCCGCGGAGTGGACCACGAAACGCTTGATCTCCAAGATAACCTCACATACCGAGAGTACCCGGTTCGCATTCTTGATCAAGCAGAGCGTGTTATCCGACGTCAGAACATCAAGTTTCTCAAAGTTCAGTGGTCTCATCATTCCGAGAGAGAGGCTACTTGGGAGCGAGAAGATCGTCTTCGACTGGAGTACCCCGCTTTCTTTCCGTCGACCCCTGAATCTCGAGACGAGATTCTGTCAAGTGGGGGCGAGTTGTCACATCCCTAGTCTGGTATGACCTAGACTAGCTGGTCATTTGTGCATCATGTTTAAATTTCATTTAAATTTGAAATGAGGATTGGTGGAACCCTCAGAATCATTTTTGAAAATGACCCAAATAAAAATTTCTCCAAAAAGGGTCCAAGAAAATGCTCATGATGCCCTCTAAAAATATTGGACAGAGATAAAAATCAAAACAATATTTTTAGGAGCTCATGGACATTTATTTTGGCCATTTGGATTAATTCGATAAGTATTTGCATTGGAAATATATTTCTATATATATGAAATATGGTCCAAAAATTATGCCAATTATACAAGAGCTCTGGAATAATACCATTAGCCCCTACAAAAATTGGCATAATAAAATTAAATGATTTGATATATTTATTAAATCAAACAA
>NC_041393.1:698725112-698741993 GCF_002162155.2 Triticum dicoccoides
TCTCTGTCCAGGAGTCGCAACTAGTTTCTGGTGTTTGTAGGTAGTGCTATTTTTCTACCAAGTGGCACCCGGCAGGGTGGGCTTGGGACAGACTAGGCACACGTGGCCTGGTGTACCGAGTGGCACCCGGTTGGTGGGCTCGGGAACCCTGTACACATCGTTTGGGGCCGTAAGCGACACCCCGGCCGGATCTCCTTGCGGATGGAACCCGAATAGGCGATAAACCTGGACTAGAGTCTTGTGTGGTTAGTCAGGTCGTGGCCGACACCCTCGCCAGGCTTCCGCTTGAAGGTTGCCGAGATACATGACGTGTACATGGCGGTAAGTGGCGAGAGCGTGTGTGAAGAAGTACACCCCTGCAGGGTTAACATGATCTATTCGAATAGTCGGGTCCGCGGTTATGGACTTCTTGGATGCTTACATGGTACATAGACAACTTGAAGTGGATACCCTAAAATGCTCACGACATCTGTGAGTGCTATGGATGGCCTTCTCGTAGGGAGACGGGGATGAATCCATAGTAGTGTATTGTGTGGTGATTAGTGGACTCGTGTACGTTGTTTCACCTCAAGAGTTTCTGGTAGTCGTAGAACAGGATAGCCACAGAGTCAAAGCTGGCTTGCTGCAACTAAACCCCACGTTACCCTCTTGATACAAGTGCATGTATGATAGGATCTGATGTAAGTCTTGCTGAGTACCTTTGTACTCATGTTGCTTTATTTATGTTTTTGCAGCTGAGACTTCGGTCTTACTAGTGTTCTCGTGGACTTTGACTAGTAGCTAGTACCTCAGCTACGATCTTGATCGGATGGTGTAGATAGTCAGGCTCTTCAGCCTTTTTCTTTTGTAGATGTCTGTACCCAGACACGTAATGCTTCCGCTTGTTGCTTGTATGCTCTGTATGATGGGTCTTGTGACCCCTGTTTGCAATATATGCTATGACGGCTCTTCTGAGCCTTTATCTATATGAGTTGTTGAGTTATGCTGTGATGCCATGTTGTACAGCACATACTTGCATGTTATGCGTACGTGTAATGTGTATTGCTATGTGTGGGATCTGACTATCTAGTTGTTTATTCTTAGTAGCCTCCCTTACCGGGAAATGTCTCCTAGTGCTTCCACTGAGCCCTGGTAGCTTGCTACTGCTCCGGAACACTTAGGCTGGCCGGCATGTGTCCTTCTTCGATCCTGTGTCTGTCCCTTCGGGGAAATGTCACGCGATGAATACCGGAGTCCTGCTAGCCCGCTACAGCCCGGTTCACCGGAGTCCTGTTAGCCCAGTGCTACAGCCTGGATTCACTCGCTGATGACCGACACGTTCGATGCTGGGTCATGGATGCCTGTCCCTGTAAGTTAGTGCCACTTTGGGTTTACGAATAGCCATGTCAGCCCGGGCTCTTTATCATATGGATGCTAGCGACACCATCATATACGTGTGCCAAAATGCGCAAACGGTCCCGGGCAAAGGTAAGGCGACACCCGTGGGTATACCGTGCGTGAGGCCGCAAAGTGATATGAGGTGTTACATGCTAGATCGATGTGGCATAGAGTCGGGGTCCTGACAATTTGAGCTCATCTTGACGCCTGAATCTTTGTTGCAAGAGGGCTATGTGATGTTAATCTGCTGAAACTGTTATAACATGCTCATTTGTCATTTTTGCCATGATTGATGTGTGCATCCTATGAGGTTGATGTCTACATTTGTTTTGAACCATGCCATGTCTTCTTTACAGATGTGCTTGCCATGTATTTTTGTGATCAATGTGGTGACTAGCACAAGCATGCAAACTAGGCATCGTGATATTGCTGATTTTAGTCCCTGTTTTGCTGTTATTTTGATGCCATGTAAACTTGATGCTACAGAGATATCCATGCATATTTTGAGATACTTCAGTAAGGATGTTTTGAACATATGATTGTTCTCTATCCATTCATGCCCCTGGTTGCAATTATGGAGTAGTCTAGCATGTCATTTTAGTGCTCTACTTTTGCTACAAAATGTTTCCTGGCAGATTGTTTACATGCTATTCAATTTTGCCAAGGTTGTTGTAGTTGATCCTTGCATGCTATGAACTTGTTCTTGCCTTGGATTGTTACATAAACATGTCTTCTTGCTGATTCTATGCTTATCTTTTCATGCAATGACTTGTGGTGAGTGAATCAAGCTTGTTAAGTAGGGTACTTGTTGTTGCTGTTTTGCTAGGCTGAATCTGTTATTTCGTGATGCTATGTAAACCTGCTGCTACAAGTCATTCTATGCATAATCTGGAGATGTTCACTAAGGGTGTTTTGTTCTACATGTCATGCTCTATCCATCCATGCCCCTGGTTGCATTTATAGCCTGCTGTAGCTTGTTGTTTCCTTGCTCCAAAGTTCTAAATAATGTTGCTGTCAGCCTGTTAACATTAAGTTCAGTTGTTGCCATGATTGTTGCTAGTGTTCCATGCACCCTATGGACTTGCTCTTGCCATGCTTACCTTCATAAACATGCCTTCATAGACATGTTGTTTGATAGCTCTAAACATTGCAACCAGATATTATTTTCTGCAAAGTCTGAACTGTTATTATTTGCAATCTTGCCATGTGTGTTTGAGCATGTTCTAGTGATTTCTGGAGATAGCTCAGTGTTCATGTTTTGTTATGCTTTACTTGTACATCATGCCCATGCCTTTGGTTTTCTTGTTGAGGTCCGTAGCATGTTGCTTTGATGCTTGCAATATGCCTAGTTGCTGTTTTGGACAGATTGTTGCTATAACTTGTATAGTGTGTGTGTGTTGAACCGTTGCTCCGTTTTGAGTGTGCTCTATATGAAACTTGCTTGATTTTGCATGTAGTTTCATATTATCATGTTGCATCCATGTTTTGAGGTGTTTGCTTGATGTTTGTATGCATTTTGCATCAATGCCATGTTTAACTTGTTTTGCTCATATCTTCTAGGACGTAGCTCCGAATTAAATGAACTCTATATGTATCTTGACTAGAATCTCGTGTAGATCATCTTTGTGCATCTTAACTTGATGTTTAACAAATTGAACATAAGGTTTATTCAGATCTGGACCAACTTCGAAATTTGCATATGAGGACTTACCGGAATTGTTATATGTTGTTCCCGGCCTCATTTAAACTTGCCTCGATGTGTTGCTCTTGTTTGCATCATCTCTTGCCATGACTAGCTTCTTGCAGCTTTGTCATGCATCATACTTGGTTGAGCATCATGTCTTGTTCATGTGTGGTGTGTTTACTATGTTGTGTGCTTCTTCTCGATAGTTCCCGTTTCATTGCGATCGTGAGGACTCGTTCGTCTACGCTTGGTTCGGCTTCATCCGTTCGTCTTTTTCATGGACTCGTTCTTCTTCCTTGCGGGATTTCAGGCAAGATGACCGCTACCCTCGATCTCACTACTATCATTGCTATGCTAGTTGCTTCGTTCTATCGCTTTGCTGCGCTACCTATCAACTCTTTATCAAGCCTCCCAAATTGCCATGAACCTCTAACCTTTGACACCCTTCCTATGCAAACCATTGTTTGGCTATGTTACCGCTTTGCTCAGCCCCTCTTATAGCGTTGTTAGTTGCAGGTGAAGTTGAAGATTGCTCCTTGGTGGACAGGATTATGTTTGGGAAATCACAATATCTCTTATATTATTAATGCATCTATATACTTGGTAAAGGGTGGAAGACTCGGCCTTATGCCTGGTGTTTTGTTCCACTCTTGCCGCCCTAGTTTCCGTCATACCGGTGTTATGTTCCCGGATTTTGCGTTCCTTACGCGGTCGGGTGATTTATGGGACCCCCTTGACAGTTCGCTTTGAATAAAACTCCTCCAGCAAGGCCCAACATTGGTTTTACCATTTGCCTCACCACCGCCTACCTTTTCCCTTGGGAGTCGCCCTCTCGAGGGTCATCTTTATTTTAGCCCCCCCGGGCCAATGCTTGTCTAAGTGTTGGTCCAAACCGAGCGATGTCCGGCGCCCCCTAGGCAACCAGGGTCTATGCCAACCCGACGTCTGGCTCATCTGGTGTGCCCTGAGAACGAGATATGTGCAGCTCCTATCGGGATTTGTCGGCATAGCAGGAGGCTTTGCTGGTCTTGTTTTACCATTGTCGAAATGTCTTGTAAATCAGGATTCCGAGTCTGATCGGGTCTTCCTGGGAGAAGGTATATCCTTCATTGATCGCGAGAGCTTATCATGGGCTAAGTTGGGACACCCCTGCAGGGTATAATCTTTTGAAAGCCGTGCCTGCGGTTATAGGCAGATGGGAATTTGTTAATGTCCGGTTGTAGATAACTTGACACCAGATCCAAATTAAAACGCATCAATGTGTGTGTAGCCGTGATGGTCTCTTTTCGGCGGAGTCCGGGAAGTGAACATGGTTTTTGGGTTATGTTTGACGTAAGTAGGAGTTCAGGATCACTTCTTGATCATTGCTAGTTTCACGACCATTCCGCTTGCTCTCTTCTCGCTCTTATTTGCGTATGTTAGCCACCATACTTGCGTAGTCGCTGCGCCAACCTCACCACTTTACCCCTTCCGTTCCCTTTAAGCTTTGCTAGTCTTGATACCCATGGTAATGGGATTGCTGAGTCCTCGTGGCTCACAGATTACTACAACAACAGTTGCAGGTACAGGTTGTGCGATGATCATGACGCGAGAGCGATGCTTGCTTGCGTTGAGTTCTTCTTCTGCTTCTTCTTCGATCAGGGATAGGTTCCAGGTCGGCAGCCTGGGCTAGCAGGGTGGATGTCGTTTGAGTTTCTGTTTGTGCTTCATCGGTAGTCGGATGATGATCTTATGTATGATGTATTGTTGTATTTGTGTGGCATTGTATGCCTCTTGTATGTATCCCCATCTATTATGTAATGTTGATGTAATGATATCCACCTTGCAAAAGCGTTTCAATATGCGGTTCTATCCATGGTGGGACCTTCGTGTCTCTTTAGGATAGTATCGCATATTGGGCGTGACAAGTTGGTATCAGAGCCTCGACCGACCCTAGGAGCCACCTTGATTGATCGTGTAGCTTGGCCATTGTTGAGTCTAGAAGAAAACTGTTTTCAGAGTCTAGTTATATCGGAGAGTAGGAATTCTTTTTACTCCTCTGCCCCTTCAGCGCTCTGGTCAGGAATCTTGACGTAGGTGTTTTGAATTACTTCTCTTCCCTTCAAATTTTCTTTAGGATCACGCAGTTGGTTTTTCGATCGTTGGGTCTCAGCTCTTTTCATCCGGTGCATTTCTCGTCAAGTCGACTCGAGCCTCTTCATCTTTGCCAAGTTCAACCATCAGTTGTTTCTTTTCCCACCCGCCCTCCCTTTTCATCTCGGAGACGGAGTCCTTAATCGAGTATCCATCCTACTCGTGCGAAGTTTTTGCTTTCTTTCCTCAATGATTTCAACTGGTGATTTCTCTTCAAGTTATTCGTCGTTTTCCCCTTCCAAGTTGCCTTTGTTTTCCCGCCCTCCCACCCTTTTTCTTCCCGTAGCCTGAGTCTCTTTCGAGCATCAATTTCATTGTGTGGAACCTCTTCAGTCTGTCGTAAATTATCTCAACCGATGAATTCTCGTCTCATTCATCATTCTTCATCTTTTTCTTCTCCGGTGGATTCAATTCCATTTTCGGTAGTGATTATATTCTTTCCATCAGCTCAAGTGTTTTCTCTGCTCGTTTGCCTCTCGCCATTCAATCATTCCGGAGTTCGCAAGACATCTCAGAAGATCCGTCTGTGTTCCAATTAATTCGAGGTTGTCACCTCATTCAAATATTTCAATTGTTCCGGTGCATCATCTATCTGTTCAACAAATCCTTTCCGACGGTGTTATCTCTTCAGTGGGCCCTAACCCACAGGTCTTTTCCTAGGATCTTACCTGACTCTTCTGATTCCCCCGGAGTTATTCTTAAATTCTTTTCAAGTGTGACGTAAGAATGGATTCCATTAGTCACATGCCTATCAAGATCGATTTCAAATCATTTTCATAGTTGGCTCAATCCCTTCGTTTTTCATTCTCCCGGAGTATCTCAGTAATTTTGGTGGTGTTTCACGTCGTCATTTGAAGATCGCAGAAGAGTTTTCCTTTAAATCTTGTCCGTTCTCTCGAAGATTAGCGGTTCTAGCTTCTTGTTATCCTATCGAATTATTCTATTTGTCAGATATTCTTTTCTTACCCATCCGGAGTTTTTTTTTCAGGAGTTGCTTTTCCGTTTTGATTATCCGGAGGCCATCATTCCAGAAGAATTCTTCGTCCTCACATTTCAGCTAACGTTATCCAATTACCCCGACACTTTGTTCAAGTGCTCTCTAATCAGTTCGAAGTCTTCCCGTTCTTTTGTATCTAAATCCCCTCAATCATATTTGTTCTTCTAATTCTTCCCGATGATTCATTCTCTTCTGCCATTCAATTTTCGAATACTTACGGTGGTTCATTCAAGATTCTTTTTCTTTGTTTATCATATTAATTCATTTGTTCTTTTCAATCCTACCGGTGGTTCATGAAGACCTTCTCAAGTTTGCGATATGTCACTTCTCAATCCTTTTCAAAAAGAATAAGTAGTATGCGAAGTCCATTGCTTGTCATCAATTTAATTAGGTGAAGGATAAGCATACAATAAATCTTATTCTTATTTCATCCGAGTGAGTAATGCCTTCATTCGGAGTTTGTTATTGATGAATAAATTCTAGTTCCAAGTGTTCTCCATCTTTTCTTTTCCGGAGTTCAAATTTCCTCGGCTATTTTGTCGGAACCTCCATCTAAGTCATCACAAGGCTCATCTTATTCTTTCATCCTTCATTCTATCTCATCATCCTTTTTTCACCGGAGTTCTTCATGGTGTTCTTCATGATTTAATTCATTCTTCAAGAGTTCATCAAGATTTTGTTTGTGGAGTTCAAGTATCTTTTCTTCTCGTGTCTCGAAGCACAAATAATTCTTCATTTTCTTCTGAAGTGGAGTTCTGCATTTCTTCGTTCTTCTCAGATATTCAAATCCATTCAATCCTTCCTTCTAAGTTCTTTTCATTTCTATTTCAATTCTTCTGGAGGCCTTGCATTGTTTATCTCATCATGTGCCATCCCGTTTTGTGAAGCTCGTGTTCTATTCCTCCATGTTTTAACCGGAGAAATGTCCAAATTCTTTTGTGCTTATTCGTTTTTTTATCTCGTTCTAACTGGAGTTGTTTCATAGTCTATCTGATTCCGTGAGCTTTCGATTCTCGTCATTCTCGTTGTTCCTCTCTTCTTCTCGACTTCTCTCGATTCTTTGCTTCTTCTCTTGAGTTCTTGCTTCACCTCATCCCTTTTCGTTCCGTCTCGGTCCTAAGATCTCGGGACGAGATCTCTTGTTAGTGGAGGAGTGTTGTAACTGAAGGAAATATGCCCTAGAGGCAATAATAAAGTTATTATTTATTTCCTTATAATCATGATAAATGTTTATTATTCATGCTAGAATTGTATTTACCGGAAACATAATACATGTGTGAATACATAGACAAACAGAGTGTCACTAGTATGCCTCTACTTGACTAGCTCGTTAATCAAAGATGGTTATGTTTCCTAACCATGAACAAATGAGTTGTTATTTGATTAACAAGGTCACATCATTAGTAGAATGATCTGATTGACATGACCCATTCCATTAGCTTAGCACCCGATCGTTTAGTATGTTGCTATTGCTTTCTTCATGACTTATACATGTTCCTATGACTATGAGATTATGCAACTCCCGTTTACCGGAGGAACACTTTGGGTACTACCAAACGTCACAACGTAACTGGGTGATTATAAAGGAGTACTACAGGTGTCTCCAATGGTCGATGTTGGGTTGGCGTATTTCGAGATTAGGATTTGTCACTCCGATTGTCGGAGAGGTATCTCTGGGCCCTCTCGGTAATACACATCACATAAGCCTTGCAAGCATTACAACTAATATGTTAGTTGTGAGATGATGTATTACGGAACGAGTAAAGAGACTTGCCGGTAACGAGATTGAACTAGGTATTGGATACCGACGATCGAATCTCGGGCAAGTAACATACCGATGACAAAGGGAACAACGTATGTTGTTATGCGGTCTGACCGATAAAGATCTTCGTAGAATATGTAGGAGCCAATATGGGCATCCAGGTCCCGCTATTGGTTATTGACCGGAGACGTGTCTCGGTCATGTCTACATTGTTCTCGAACCCGTTGGGTCCGCACGCTTAAGGTTACGATGACAGTTATATTATGAGTTTATGCATTTTGATGTACCGAAGGTTGTTCGGAGTCCCAGATGTGATCACGGACATGACGAGGAGTCTCGAAATGGTCGAGACGTAAAGATTGATATATTGGAAGTCTATGTTTCGACGTCGGAAGTGTTCCGGGTGAAATCGGGATTTTACCGGGTTACCGGGAGGTTACCGGAACCCCCCGGGAGCCATATGGGCCATCATGGGCCTTAGTGGAAAGGAGAAAGGGGCAGCCCAAGGGGGCTGCGCGCCTCCCCCCTTCCCCTAGTCCTATTAGGACTAGGAGAGGTGGCCGGCCACCCCTCTCCCTCTTTCCCCCTTGGGAATCCTAGTTGGAATAGGATTGGGGGGGGGGGAGTCCTATTCCCGGTAGGAGTAGGACTCCTCCTGCGCCACCTCCTCCTGGCCGGCGCCTCCTCCCCCCCTTGGCTCCTTTATATACGGAGGCAGGGGCACCTCTAAACACACAAGTTGACACAAGTTGATCCACGTGATCAATTCCTTAGCCGTGTGCGGTGCCCCCTGCCACCATATTCCTCGATAATACTGTAGCGGAGTTTAGGCGAAGCCCTGCTGCTGTAGTTCATCAAGATCGTCACCACGCCGTCGTGCTGACGAAACTCTTCCCCGACACTTTGCTGGATCGGAGTCCGGGGATCGTCATCGAGCTGAACGTGTGCTCGAACTCGGAGGTGCCGTAGTTTCGGTGCTTGATCGGTTGGATCGTGAAGACGTACGACTACTTCCTCTACGTCGTGTCATCGCTTCCGCAGTCGGTCTGCGTTGGGTACGTAGACAACACTCTCCTCTCGTTGGTATGCATCACATGATCCTGTGTGCGCGTAGGAAAATTTTTGAAATTACTACGAAACCCTACAGTGGTATCAGAGCCAGGTTATTGATGTTGATGTTATATGCACGAGTAGAACACAAGTGAGTTGTGGACGATACAAGTCATACTGCCTACCAGCATGTCATATTTTGGTTCGGCGGTATTGTTGGACGAGACGACCCAGACCAACCTTACGCGTACGCTTACGCGAGAACGGTTCCCTCGACGTGCTTTGCACAGAGATGGCTTGCGGGCGACTGGCTCTCCAACTTTAGTTGAACCAAGTATGGCTATGCCCGGTCCTTGCGAAGGTTAAAACGGAGTCTATTTGACAAACTATCGTTGTGGTTTTGGTGCGTAGGTGAGATTGGTTCTTACTTAAGCCCGTAGCAGCCACGTAAAAAATTGCAACAACAAAGTAGAGGACGTCTAACTTGTTTTTGCAGGGCATGTTGTGATGTGATATGGTCAAGGCATGATGCTGAATTTTATTGTATGAGATGATCATGTTTTGTAACCAAGTTATCGGCAACTGGCAGGAGCCATATGGTTGTCGCTTTATTGTATGCAATGCAATCGCGATGTAATGCTTAACTTTATTTCTAAACGGTAGTGATAGTCGTGAAAGCATAAGATTGGCAAGACAACAACGATGCTACGATGGAGATCAAGGTGTCGCGCCGGTGACGATGGTGATCATGACGGTGCTTCGGAGATGGAGATCACAAGCACGAGATGATGATGGCCATATCATATCACTTATATTGATTGCATGTGATGTTTATCTTTTTATGCATCTTATCTTGCTTTGATTGACGGTAGCATTATAAGATGATCTCTCATTAAATTATCAAGAAGTGTTCTCCCTGAGTATGCACCGTTGCCAAAGTTCGTCGTGCCCAGACACCACGTGATGATCGGGTGTGATAAGCTCTACGTCCATCTACAACGGGTGCAAGCCAGTTTTTGCACACGCAGAATACTCAGGTTAAACTTGACGAGCCTAGCATATGCAGATATGGCCTCGGAACACGGAGACCGAAAGGTCGAGCGTGAATCATATAGTAGATATGATCAACATAACGATGTTCACCATTAAAAACTACTCCATCTCACGTGATGATCGGTTATGGTTTAGTTGATTTGGATCACGTAATCACTTAGAGGATTAGAGGGATGTCTATCTAAGTGGGAGTTCTTAAGTAATATGATTAATTGAACTTAAATTTATCATGAACTTAGTACCTGATAGTATCTTGCTTGTTTATGTTGATTGTAGATAGATGGCTCGTGCTGTTGTTCCGTTGAATTTTAATGCGTTCCTTGAGAAAGCAAAATTGAAAGATGATGGTAGCAATTACACGGACTGGGTCCGTAACTTGAGGATTATCCTCATTGCTGCACAGAAGAATTACGTCCTGGAAGCACCGCTGGGTGCCAGGCCTGCTGCTGGAGCAACGCCAAATGTTATGAACGTCTGGCAGAGCAAAGCTGATGACTACTCGATAGTTCAGTGTGCCATGCTTTACGGCTTAGAATCGGGACTTCAACGACGTTTTGAACGTCATGGAGCATATGAGATGTTCCAGGAGTTGAAGTTAATATTTCAAGCAAATGCCCGGATTGAGAGATATGAAGTCTCCAATAAGTTCTATAGCTGCAAGATGGAGGAGAACAGTTCTGTCAGTGAGCATATACTCAAAATGTCTGGGTATAATAATCACTTGATTCAATTGGGAGTTAATCTTCCAGATGATTGCATCATCGACAGAATTCTCCAATCACTGCCACCAAGCTACAAGAGCTTCGTAATGAACTATAATATGCAAGGGATGAACAAGACTATTCCCGAGCTCTTCGCAATGATGAAAGCTGCGGAGGTAGAAATCAAGAAGGAGCATCAAGTGTTGATGGTTAACAAGACCACTAGTTTCAAGAAAAAGGGCAAAGGGAAGAAAAAGGGGAACTTCAAGAAGAACGGCAAGCAAGTTGCTGCTCAAGAGAAGAAACCTAAGTCTGGACCTAAGCCTGAAACTGAGTGCTTCTACTGCAAGCAGACTGGTCACTGGAAGCGGAACTGCCCCAAGTATTTGGCGGATAAAAAGGATGGCAAGGTGAACAAAGGTATATGTGATATACATGTTATTGATGTGTACCTTACTAGAGCTCGCAGTAGCACCTGGGTATTTGATACTGGTTCTGTTGCTAATATTTGCAACTCGAAACAGGGACTACAGAATAAGCGGGCACTGGGAAAGGACGAGGTGACGATGCGCGTGGGAAACGGTTCCAAAGTCGATGTGATCGCAGTCGGCACGCTACCTCTACATCTACCTTCGGGATTAATATTAGACCTAAGTAATTGTTATTTGGTGCCAGCGTTGAGCATGAACATTATATCTGGATCTTGTTTAATGCGAGACGGTTATTCATTTAAATCAGAGAATAATGGTTGTTCTATTTATATGAGTAATATCTTTTATGGTCATGCACCCTTGAAGAGTGGTCTATTTTTATTGAATCTCGATAGTAGTAATACACATATTCATAATGTTGAAGCCAAAAGATGCAGAGTTGATAATGAAAGTGCAACTTATTTGTGGCACTATCGTTTAGGTCATATCGGTATAAAGCGCATGAAGAAACTCCATATCGATGGACTTTTGGAACCACTTGATTATGAATCACTTGGTACTTGCGAACCGTGCCTCTTGGGCAAGATGACTAAAACACCGTTCTCCGGTACTATGGAGAGAGCAACAGATTTGTTGGAAATCATACATACCGATGTATGTGGCCCGATGAATATTGAGGCTCGTGGCGGATATCGTTATTTTCTCACCTTCACAGATGATTTAAGCAGATATGGGTATATTTACTTAATGAAACATAAGTCTGAAACATTTGAAAAGTTCAAAGAATTTCAGAGTGAAGTTGAAAATCATCGTAACAAGAAAATAAAGTTTCTACGATCTGATCGTGGAGGAGAATATTTGAGTTACGAGTTTGGTGTACATTTGAAAAACTGTGGAATAGTTTCGCAACTCACGCCACCCGGAACACCACAGCGTAATGGTGTGTCCGAACGTCGTAATCGTACTTTACTAGATATGGTGCGATCTATGATGTCTCTTACTGATTTACCGCTATCATTTTGGGGATATACTTTAGAGACGGCCGCATTCACGTTAAATAGGGCACCATCAAAATCCGTTGAGACGACGCCTTATGAACTGTGGTTTGGCAAGAAACCAAAGTTGTCGTTTCTTAAAGTTTGGGGCTGCGATGCTTATGTGAAAAAGCTTCAACCTGATAAGCTCGAACCCAAATCGGAGAAATGTGTCTTCATAGGATACCCAAAGGAAACTGTTGGGTACACCTTCTATCACAGATCCGAAGGCAAAACATTCGTTGCTAAGAATGGATCATTTCTAGAGAAGGAGTTTCTCTCGAAAGAAGTGAGTGGGAGGAAAGTAGAACTTGACGAGGTAACTGTACCTGCTCCCTTACTGGAAAGTAGTTCATCACAGAAAACTGTTTCAGTGACACCTACACCAGTTAGTGAGGAAGCCAATGATAATGATCATGAAACTTCAGATCAAGATACTACTGAACCACGTAGATCAACCAGAATAAGATCCGCACCAGAGTGGTACGGTAATCCTGTTCTGGAGGTCATGCTACTAGATCATGATGAACCTACGAACTATGAAGAAGCGATGGTGAGCCCAGATTCCGTAAAGTGGCTTGAAGCCATGAAATCTGAGATGGGATCCATGCATGAGAACAAAGTATGGACTTTGGTTGACTTGCCCGATGATCGGCAAGCAATTGAGAATAAATGGATTTTTAAGAAGAAGACTGACGCTGATGGTAATGTTACTGTCTACAAAGCTCGACTTGTCGCAAAAGGTTTTCGGCAAGTTCAAGGAATTGACTACGATGAGACCTTCTCACCCGTAGTGATGCTTAAGTCCGTCCGAATCATGTTAGCAATTGCCGCATTTTATGATTATGAAATTTGGCAAATGGATGTCAAAACTGCATTCCTGAATGGATTTCTAGAAGAAGAGTTGTATATGATGCAACCAGAAGGTTTTGTCGATCCAAAGGGAGCTAACAAAGTGTGCAAGCTCCAGCGATCCATTTATGGACTGGTGCAAGCCTCTCGGAGTTGGAATAAATGTTTTGATAGTGTGATCAAAGCATTTGGTTTTATACAGACTTTCGGAGAAGCCTGTATTTACAAGAAAGTGAGTGGGAGCTCTGTAGCATTTCTGATATTATATGTGGATGACATATTACTGATTGGAAATGATATAGAATTTCTGGATAGCATAAAGGGATACTTGAATAAAAGTTTTTCAATGAAAGACCTCGGTGAAGCTGCTTACATATTAGGCATTAAGATCTATAGAGATAGATCAAGACGCTTAATTGGACTTTCACAAAGCACATACCTTGACAAAATTTTGAAGAAGTTCAAAATGGATCAAGCGAAGAAAGGGTTCTTGCCTGTGTTACAAGGTGTGAAATTGAGTAAGACTCAATGCCCGACCACTGCAGAAGATAGAGAGAATATGAAAGATGTTCCCTATGCATCAGCCATAGGCTCTATCATGTATGCAATGCTGTGTACCAGACCTGATGTGTGCCTTGCTATAAGTTTTAGCAGGGAGGTACCAAAGTAATCCAGGAATGGATCACTGGACAGCGGTCAAGAACATCCTGAAATACCTGAAAAGGACTAAGGATATGTTTCTCGTATATGGAAGTGACAAAGAGCTCATCGTAAAAGGTTACGTTGATGCAAGCTTTGACACTGATCCGGACGATTATAAATCGCAAACCGAATACGTGTTTACATTAAACGGTGGAGCTGTCAGTTGGTGCAGTTCTAAACAAAGCGTCGTAGCGGGATCTACATGTGAAGCGGAATACATAGCTGCTTCGGAAGCAGCAAATGAAGGAGTCTGGATGAAGGAGTTCATATCCGATCTAGGTGTCATACCTAGTGCATCGGGTCCAATGAAAATCTTTTGTGACAATACTGGTGCAATTGCCTTGGCAAAGGAATCCAGATTTCACAAAAGGACCAAACACATCAAGAGACGCTTCAACTCCATCCGGGATCTAGTCCAGGTGGGAGACATAGAGATTTGCAAGATACATACGGATCTGAATGTTGCAGACCCGTTGACTAAGCCTCTTCCACGAGCAAAACATGATCAGCACCAAAGCTCCATGGGTGTTAGATTCATTACAGTGTAATCTAGATTATTGACTCTAGTGCAAGTGGGAGATTGAAGGAAATATGCCCTAGAGGCAATAATAAAGTTATTATTTATTTCCTTATAATCATGATAAATGTTTATTATTCATGCTAGAATTGTATTTACCGGAAACATAATACATGTGTGAATACATAGACAAACAGAGTGTCACTAGTATGCCTCTACTTGACTAGCTCGTTAATCAAAGATGGTTATGTTTCCTAACCATGAACAAATGAGTTGTTATTTGATTAACGAGGTCACATCATTAGTAGAATGATCTGATTGACATGACCCATTCCATTAGCTTAGCACCCGATCGTTTAGTATGTTGCTATTGCTTTCTTCATGACTTATACATGTTCCTATGACTATGAGATTATGCAACTCCCGTTTACCGGAGGAACACTTTGGGTACTACCAAACGTCACAACGTAACTGGGTGATTATAAAGGAGTACTACAGGTTTCTCCAATGGTCGATGTTGGGTTGGCGTATTTCGAGATTAGGATTTGTCACTCTGATTGTCGGAGAGGTATCTCTGGGCCCTCTCGGTAATACACATCACATAAGCCTTGCAAGCATTACAACTAATATGTTAGTTGTGAGATGATGTATTACGGAACGAGTAAAGAGACTTGCCGGTAACGAGATTGAACTAGGTATTGGATACCGACGATCGAATCTCGGGCAAGTAACATACCGATGACAAAGGGAACAACGTATGTTGTTATGTGGTCTGACCGATAAAGATTTTCGTAGAATATGTAGGAGCCAATATGGGCATCCAGGTCCCGCTATTGGTTATTGACCGGAGACGTGTCTCGGTCATGTCTACATTGTTCTCGAACCCGTAGGGTCCGCACGCTTAAGGTTACGATGACAGTTATATTATGAGTTTATGCATTTTGATGTACCGAAGGTTGTTCGGAGTCCCAGATGTGATCACGGACATGACGAGGAGTCTCGAAATGGTCGAGACGTAAAGATTGATATATTGGAAGTCTATGTTTGGACATCGGAAGTGTTCCGGGTGAAATCGGGATTTTACCGGGTTACCGGGAGGTTACCGGAACCCCCCGGGAGCCATATGGGCCATCATGGGCCTTAGTGGAAAGGAGAAAGGGGCAGCCCAAGGGGGCTGCGCGCCTCCCCCCTTCCCCTAGTCCTATTAGGACTAGGAGAGGTGGCCGGCCACCCCTCTCCCTCTTTCCCCCTTGGGAATCCTAGTTGGAATAGGATTGGGGGGGGAGTCCTACTCCCGGTAGGAGTAGGACTCCTCCTGCGCCACCTCCTCCTGGCCGGCGCCTCCTCCCCCCCTTGGCTCCTTTATATACGGAGGCAGGGGCACCTCTAAACACACAAGTTGACACAAGTTGATCCACGTGATCAATTCCTTAGCCGTGTGCGGTGCCCCCTGCCACCATATTCCTCGATAATACTGTAGCGGAGTTTAGGCGAAGCCCTGCTGCTGTAGTTCATCAAGATCGTCACCACGCCGTCGTGCTGACGAAACTCTTCCCCGACACTTTGCTGGATCGAAGTCCGGGGATCGTCATCGAGCTGAACGTGTGCTCGAACTCGGAGGTGCCGTAGTTTCGGTGCTTGATCGGTTGGATCGTGAAGACGTACGACTACTTCCTCTACGTCGTGTCATCGCTTCCGCAGTCGGTCTGCGTTGGGTACGTAGACAACACTCTCCTCTCATTGCTATGCATCACATGATCCTGTGTGCGCGTAGGAAAATTTTTGAAATTACTACGAAACCCTACAGTAACGCCCCGGATTCGATGCGCCAGGTGTCTTCCAGTTATTCGCCATAGTTTCCATGTCATTTGCTTGCGTGTTGCATTTTGCCATGTCATCATCTGCATTTCATCTGCATGTTTTTCTAAACTTGCATCCGTTCGGGTTCTCCCAGTTCTCTCCGTTGTCCGTTCGGAGTCTGGACCTCTCGCGTGTGCCCATTGCCCCTCTCAGACCTTGCTTTCATGTGCGGGTATTAAACGTTCTCGGAATGGACCGAGGTTTGCCAAGCGGCCTTGGTATAGCACCGGTAGACCGCCTGTCAAGTTTCGTGCCATTTGGAGTCCGTTTGATACTCCAACGGTTAACCGCGTAGCCCGAAACCCCCCTTTCTCTTTGCAGCCCAACACCCCTCCAAAGTGGCCCAAAACCCATCTAACTGCCCTCCATGCTCTCGGTCGTTCGATCACGATTGTGTGGCCAAAAACCGCTCCTCATTTGGACTCTCCTAGCTCCCTCTACCTATAAATATGTGATCCCCTCCGAATATTCCGCAGATGAACCCTAGCCCTCTCCCCCCTCGCGCCACCGGACATGTCCGCCTGGCAGCCGGACATGTCCACTTCCGCCGCCACGTCGCCCAGCCAATGCCGGGGCGACCCGTCGCCTCCGCCACTGTCTTGTCAAACTGGCTGCCGCCACGTCATCGCCCTCGCCTCCCCGCGCCGCGCCAGGCCCTCCAGGCCCAGATCCGGCCCGCCAGGCCCGGCCGCCGCTGCCGTGCACCCGCTGGCGCCCCGCCGCCGCGG